>NC_056739.1:1501209383-1501295545 GCF_019279795.1 Protopterus annectens
ATCACTCGCAGTAACTCAAACTCTGATGGTTATAAAAGGGTTCTGCTGACTTTTGCAAAAACACATTTTTTTACAGATTTTGCATGAGATTGCAAAATTAGGTGTGTTTAAAGATCTGACATTTTAAAATTATAATATATTCTACGCGGTATTGAGAAAAAGTTGATGCCATACTGAATGGCTACGTGCCACTAATAACGTTTCCTACCATCTCAATGTCATGTTTTCCAAGTCTTGCCTTTTGAAATTATTCCTGTCATGAATGATTTCATAATCTGAATTACAAAACCTCTCTTTATTATATAGCATAATTTAAAGTTCTGCTAACTCCTACCATTTTTTATCTTATTCAAACATACATATTAAATGGCTTTTCTTATGTTAAACCATTTTGTTTTTTGCCGTGGTGGTATCAATGTCTCACTAATCAACAGTTCATGCAATAGCCATATTTATTAATATATATTTTTGTAATCATTATTTGCTTTAATGAATTTTACAGTTAGGTTAACCTAAAGTAATTTGATTTTCCATTCCCTTGTTAGGCAGTCCATATACTGTACTGTACTGTATACCTGCCTTGGAAGCTCCTCCCAGTCTTATATTCTGTATACCTGGTCCTAGAAGCTCCTCGCAGTCTTACCTCCTCTCATCATCTTATTGGTTACAGACAGATGAAACTGGGAAGGCCCTCCCCTTAAACTTTTAGTGTACTTTGAAATTGCATTACCATGTCTGTGTTCCTCTTTACCTGCTTGTCTTTGAATCACATTGTCATCACTGGTAGCAAGTTGTTAGATTTGTTTCTATTACCTCTTCAGTTGTGTTTAACTAAAGTATGTTTTTCCATAAAGAAGACTGGGAACTGCAATTCTAGTGTCAGAAGAAAGGTAGTGTGTTTGAGATGGGATGCACAGTTAGGCTTAAGTGAAAATTACTTGTTGTAGCTAGCTGTTTGATTTGTTTCTGATACCTCTTCACTTTTGGCTAACTAAAGTGTATTTTTACATTAAGACGACTGGTACTGAAATTCTAGTGAGAGTAAAAGGGTAGCCAGGAAGCACACAGAGGGGTCTTAAAGGGGCAATAACTTGTAAGCTACTTGGTACCTTTTCACTTTTGGCTAACTGAAGTGTGTTTTTACATTAAGAACTGAGTGCTATTCTAGTGACAGTAATACAAGAGCCTGGTCAGTCTGAGTTCGGAAACATACAGGGAGGCTTAAAGTGAGATTGTTTTATCAATTACAAGGCATATTATAGATTTAGCTGTTTGCTGTTAATCTGTACTTGAGAGCTACTTTTGCTGGGTTTTACATTATGAAGTTCTGGGATCATTCATGTTGTTGCAGAAGGTGTTATAAAGCTAGTACTTAGGACATTAACCTGTAACACAGAAAAGCTTTATGTGGAGCTACGCTTAGGAGAGATAGTTAGTGCATGAAGCAGCAGTTATATCAGATCATAACACCAACATCTAGCATTAACCCTAGACACCACTCAGATAACCCCTGTAAAAAACAAGTCACTAAACCAGAATAGCCCAACCCTAATACTGTTCCTGACAATTGATTTGCAGTTATAGCCTGACCCTAATATAGGTTCTGACAACATGGATCTGCAGTTATAGCCCAACCCTAATACAGGTCCTGACAACATGGATTTGCTGTTATAGTCCAACCCTAATAAAGGTCCTAACAACATGGATTTGCAGTTTCCTAATGACTCTGGCCAGCATAATAGATATGGGCATCCTGAGACAATGTAGCAATTGTCTCATGTACTAAGACAACCTTTTAATCCTTAAAGAAACTAGCACAGTATGTGAGAGATGTACATACATAACTTATTTTGAGGCAAAAATCAAACAAGGCTGTCAAAAACACACATAATATATCCTTCTCACACACTGCTCACAACACACATAGACCTTCTTATGCTGTCACTTAAAATGAAATCCTCCACACCTCAAAGACCTCCTAAGCCTTCAAACAGCAACACATATCCTCAGCAGTCACTAAAGCACACACAAAGTAACACCTAGCACCACAAGTAAGCCTACACCCAATGATCCCCCAAGAACAAAGCCCATAAGGCAAGCAAATACTTTACTTAGTACTCTTCTCATAGGAGATTCTGTTGTACATTCCACAGATGCCCCTAGCACCAGCTGGACAAGGGAAAGATAATGGCTAGTTGCTTATCTGGGGTAAGGTAATTTTTAAAAAAATCTCAAGCCATACCCGTCCTGCCCTTCTGTAGGCTGCTGGTGTTGCCCGTCGCTTATTAGGTCCTGTGCTACCACCACCCAAGGTGCTTTCCTACTGTGTGGCCCTGGCTCACCAGCATTGAAAACAAGCTAACTGGAATTCAACAAGTATTGGAAAAAAAAGGAGACATACTGCTGCCCTCAAAGAACTAAAACGTCGTGCAAAGTCCTGCGCTACCACCACCCAAAGTGCTTTCCCACTGTATGAAGCAGGCTCACCACTATTGAAAACAAGCTAACTGGAATTCAACAATTATTGGAAAAAAAAAACAAACATACGGCTGCCCTCCAAGAACTAAAATGTCTTGTTAAGTCTTGCACTACCATCACCCAAGGTGCTTTCCCACTGTATGGCCCTGGTTCACCACCATTGAAAACAAGCTAATTAGAATTCAACAATTATTGGAAAAAAATGAAAACATACTGCTGCCTTCCGAGAACTAAAATGTGAATGTAATTAATCTAATATCTCACTGCCACTGTTTCTGTTTTTACTAGGTAAGCTTAGGGAAGCACCCACTATGCGTTGCTAGGAGCCTACTGCAACCTAGTGTCCCCCACTACCCCCCGATCTTCTACACAATCCTTTACCTATATCTGCTACATCCCTGTAGTAATTAATATTTTTTGCCACTAGGTGGCAGTGTTAACCTAGTCATCATTGCTAACCATATCCCACATCAGCACTAGTCCATGTCACAATTTAACTTTAGTAATCTCTCTCATTTTTTTGGGTCACAGTTCTGAACTAGCCCTTAGCTGCATCCCTGTGCACCCTTACCAAAACTTGCTTTCATGCTTACTGCCTGTCTTCAATTTCACTGATTGTTCTCATTAGGCAACTTCTTCTACTCGGCTCTGCCCACTCTATTCGCCCTACTGGCTCACTCTGCTCCCCTACCCTGCCCCCAATTCCCACCCACCCCCAGTATCTCTAAACATATACTCTGAAATCACGCCCACCCACAATTTATCCAACTGAATCATCCCATCTTCAACCCATATTAATTGCATATAACCCGCCCCCTACCAATTCCCCTCACTTCCCCCACCACTCCCTTAATACTCAATTCAATCTACTCTACTATCTATTCAATATAATATGTTCCCTCAACACATTTCTAAATCTACTATACTCTCAAAGCCTACTTCCTTCAAAACTCTATTACTTCTTCTTCTCACTTTACCTTATTTCTATTATCGCACCCAGCCCCTCAATTCCACCTATTCATCACCATTTCATACAACCAACTCACTCCCCCCACTACCCACACAATCAATCCTAATATCTCCCTATCTCTATCCTAGCAATACTTACTTATGTTTTCCCTACACACTTCTCTCTTCCTTCAAGAACTCTACTCCCACAACAGCCATACCCACACAAATCATATGATACTCAAATCCATTACTAAGCAGTCCAAGCACCTCTTTTTACATATTCACCAGCTAATTAGAATCCTTCTATCTGGTGACATACACCATAACACAGGCCCCTCTACCCCCCACTCAACATCCAAATCCATTCTATTCACTTCTTTAAATGCACAAAGCATAGCTAATAAAATCCCCAACCTCCATGCTTGGCTTCTCCATAACCAACCAGATATCCTATCCATTTCCAAAACTTAACCCCACATAAAAGACTCAGAAATAAGCCACCCCAACTACTCCATCATCAGAAAAGATAGAACCCACAAAAAAGGTGGGGGAGTAGCTCTCCTCTACTCATCCTCCCTTTCTGTTACTCCTTACTCTAAACCTATTCCCCAATTCAGTAATGCTGAATTAACACTAGCTCTACTTCAAATAAATAGACACAAACACATATGTATTGAATCCCTGTACATTCCTACCGGAGACAAAATCCCAGTACTTGAAGATATTCTCTCCTGGCTATCCATCATTAGCAATGAGACCATAATTCTGGGTGACCTGCACATTAACGGGGCCTCCATTCAATCCCAACAAACTCCCTAAATATAAACCTCTATCACTTCTTTCAACTAATCTATTCCACTACAAGACCTTCCAAACACTATTTCTCAGGTAGTACCCTAGACTGTACCTTAGTCTCTCACCCACACTCTGATAGTGGCACACTTCCTGACTCCCTTATTGATCACCTCTCCATGTTTGCACACTGCCTGACCACCCCCTTACAACTATCACATAACTATATTTCCACATGCTCTCTAAAAAACTTCAATCCCAATACCTTCTCAAACTCACTAAAATCCATAAACTGGAGCCCTCTAAAAACTCTCCCCCTAGATAATGACACTACCTAATTCAACACAACATTCTTAAACCTCCTAGATACCTTTGGCCCACTAAGAACTAAAAGAATAAAAAGCAAAACTGACCCTTGGCTAACCAAAGATACACTAGTTGCCATGTGCCTTAGAGACAAAACCTGGACATGCTACCAGAAAAATAAAACTGACTTCACCCTTAACAAATATAAAACACTACTCAACAAATTCAAAAAGCTTATTATAACAGACTATAAAGCTTACTTCTCCTTACTCCAAAATAACCACAAGAAAAATCCCCCAAAATTCTGGAATGGAATCACCACCCTCCTTAACCCCTGCAAAAAAGAAAATCCTTGCTCCAATCCAAATGCCCTAGACATGGATCTGGCCACCCAATTTAACTCTTTCTTCATTGACTCAATATCCAAACTAACTTCATCCTTTACTAATAACTCTACATCCTCCACATCTACATCCTCTCCTCTATTTCCCCCTACCTCCTCACTCTCAAACTCCTCCACCTCCCAATATCCCCCTTTCTCTATAAAACCCATTCCCATATTTACTATAAAAACCCTCTCCAAAAAATTAAACCATGCCCCAATGCCCCTGATAACATTCCCTCCCACTTCTTCAAAAATTGAAACCATGCTCCAATGCCCCTGATAACATTCCCTCCCACTTTTTAAACATAGCTGCTGAAGCCATTGCCTCCTCATCTATATCTTCATCAACCATTCAATCCAAGAAGGCTATGTACCCCAACTTTGGAAAAAGTCCTTTATTATTCCCCTACACAAAGATGGCAACAATAACAATATCCCAAATTACCGACTGTATAAGCCTACCTGTCCTTCAGGCAGAAATCTGCTAGCCTTTGCCTTAGCTTGCCAATGGAACTCCCTACCACCACTCATCTGTACCACCACTAGCCACTCTATCTTCAAATCCTTACTTCGCTCACATCTAACATCTCTCCTCCCCCACATAATTTCTTCTCCCTATATTTATCTCTCTGCTCCTCCCCCCCCCTCTTCATTTCAACCTCACACTCATGCTCCACCGCCTCATCTCCAATCTTCTCTTCTTCTTCCTACTCATACCTCTCCACTTATCCCTCCCACTGCCTTACCTCTACTAATACCCTCAGGCTTCCATGCACTCATTGGCCTGCTGTTATATTTGTACAGCAAGAATAGTTATATTTATAAATAATTACTTATGTTTTACAACTTTTACTTGTCGGAGCTCATAAATTTTATTGTCATATGCTATGACTTATCTGTAGTTTAGCATCTCTATGTAACCTACAATGTGATTATGAGTATTGCTTTTATGGAGCTTTTCTCCCCAGGACTCCATTGAAAACAGGTTATTCTTGGGCCAGTGGACCATCCTGGCAAACCAACTACAAATAAAAATAAATAAATAAATAAATAAATAAAAGGATCTGTAATATCATGCATGCACTCAAGTCACTGCACTGCAGGTACTGATATGATTCTATCATGGTCCATGTGTGTGTAAATGACCTCAGACATATCTTACTGGACAATATGAAAACAGACACTAGGGATCTTCCAGAATATGTGCAAAAGACAGGTACATTCAGTGCATTAAGCAGCATTCTACCTTCATCAAGGATGATGTCACAGTATGAACTAAAAATGGTTGATTTTAATAACAGATTTACTTTCTGGTGCCGCAGCAGGGGAATCCAGTCCCTGTCAGCATGAGAGGACATGACCATGTTGCTTAGCCAAGGATGGTCTGTACCTGCCCCCCTGGGCTTTTGGTTATTGCCTAGTACTTTATCTATCCCCTAAAGCCTTTTTAGGCAATGTCTAAACAACAGAACTGCCAAAATAACAAAAAAAAAAAAAAAAAAAAAAACTTTAGAGCAATTTTAAGGTGTTACTGCTCAATGTTCATAGCCTAAACATACTCTACAAGCTCACCTGTGTCTGTAGACATGTGTGCTGTCACCAACATTTGGTTTAAAGCCACAGAAAGTATTCCAGGACAGGAAGGCTACAGTGCCTTCCACACATTTAGACCAACAGCAGCAGCATAGATGGGGCTAAAGGTGGAGGTGTCTTGATCTACATTAATAATGAAAAGAACTCCAGTTGGTTAGAACAGGATGATGCCTTGGAGTTCACCATACCTCTCAAATGTACAGATTTTCGCAGAAGGTCCAGATTTTTGCCTCATATTTTTGGTCCATTTTTCATGAAATTGTGGTTTTCTGGTAAACTAGTGGCAAATCAATTAAGACTGAAGTTAGAAAATAATTACAGACATTTGAGTTTCAGACTTCACACCCTTCAGAAAATTCATGATAATGTAAAACCCGTTATTCTATCAATGTTTTAAGTTTCTAAGAGCTTCTTCTTTCGGCTGTTCCCATCAGAGATCGCCACAGCAGATCATCCATTTCCATTTCTTCCTGTCCTCTGCATCTTGCTGTGTCACATCAACCACCTGCATGTCCTCTCTCAACACATCCATAAACCTTATCTTAGGCCTTCCTCTTTTCCTCTTACCTGACAGCTCCATCCTTAGCATCCCTTTCCCAATATACCCACTATCCCTCCTCAGCACATGTCCAAACCAATGCAATCTTGCCTCTCTGGCTTTGTCTCTAAACCGTCCAACCTCCAGGAAATATTTGATACACTTCTTCAGGGTATAGTTTTTTTTTTAATAACAATGTGGAAGACATTTCAACCTATTTGTTTAATAAATACAACACTTTGTCATGGATGAAATCAGGGTAGTAGATTGGCAAAAAGCAGAATATGGTCCTATGTTCCATGTTAGCAAATACAGTAAAATATATAAACATAGCTCAAGTCTGTAGGTGCATGTTCCATGGGATACTAAGCAATCATAGTACAAATATATTAAAAAGATGGCTTGAAAATGGAGGTATGGAGTGTAAAGGATACTAAGCAATCACAGTAGAATATATAATTCAGGCAAGGGTACCAAACGCACAGTATAAACAAGTTTATATAATAATATTAACAGGACCAGAAACACAATAAAGTGTAAAAAAATACTATATTGCAAAACAAAATAAAAGTGCAAAGCAAACTGAGTCAAGTGCCAAGAGTAAGAAGTCCAAGAATCACAATAAGATATAAAAACAATCTTCTTCTTCTTCTTTTGGCTTTTCTTGGTTAGGGGTCACCACAGCAGATCACCTGTCTGCTCATGATTGACAGTAGAGCTTTTACAGTGTTGAGATGCCAGCCTGGTGCCCACCCTTCCATGGAAGGCACACACATGCACACCTAGAGCCAATTTTAGAGTGTCCAATCCACCTACAGCATGTCTTTGGAAGGAAACTGGAGCACCTGGAGGAAACCCACATGACTACGGGGAGGACATGCAGACTCCGCACAGAAGGCACCCCAGCCAAGGATCAAACTGGAGAAACTCTTGGTGTAAGGTGACAATGCTAACCGCTGCACCACCATGGCTGCCCTAAGATATAAAAACAATATACTAGAGAAAACAAATCAAAGCAAAGCAAACACAATTTAGTAAACAGAAAATAGGAGAAATCATTAGTACATAAAAAAATATACTGTCTAATTTGAGACTGACATAGCTGGTTAAACCCAGCTGACCTAATTTGTCCAGCTCCTGCTCCATTCCAGCCAAGTGGCATACTCACCATGTCCTTCAGTAAATTGGCCAATGGTCATGCACAGCATCATAAGCAGCTTGCTCCCATACTCTGAAGCTTGGAGTGGCCCACATACAGAATCATAAACAACTTGCTGACATACTTTGAAGCTTGGAGTGGCCCAGGAAGGCAATGGAGATAACAAAAATAGTGGGGAAGGCCATACAGCGACTACCCACCTAAATAGGGTGGGAAGGAGGTGGATCAAATAAAATGACACCAAATGGCAATGGAAGCCGGTTGGTGATCAGGAAATAAATACTGTTGTATCTTTAGCCTGGACTTGTTAGCACCATATGGGACAGGACACACTAGTCTACGCTGCAAACATTGTTTGTCTCCTGCCATCCTTTCCCCAAGAAAATATGATGGACTTATCAAGAACATTGTAATCTTTTTATTTAATAAATGAAACACTTTGTCATGTGTGAAATCAGAAGTTACTATATTACTATTTTATTACTAAACATTTCACACCATCATGGATAAAATCAAAATGTATCAGACTAGTAAAATCACATAATTCTATATGGTATAATAGTCCAGTTATTCAAATACCTGATGACTGGGTGGTAAGACAGTTGGCTTAACCAGCTTAGCCTGTTCCCTTCCATATGAGTCACATACCCATAACCCTCCGATGCAAAACTGTCCAGTGGCCACATGCAGCATCAAAAACAACTTGCTTACATATTCTGAAGCCTGGGGTCGCCTTGGAAAGGAATAGAAAGAAGGAAGACATGAAGGAGGTGGAGGTGGGAAGGTCACACTGCTTCCCTCCACTTTCCTGGCTGTGGAAAGTTTTAAACCATTAAGCAGTAATCAAACCAAGAGTATAAATCTTTTTAAATGAATATATATATATATATATATATATATATATATATATATATATATATATATATATATAAAGATAAATAACTAGATAAATATTTGGATAGATATAAATAGATATAGATGCATGGAGTGCCAGTTGTTAACTAAAGTGATGATTTAAAACTAAACCTTGCAAAAAAAAGTGACAGTTTGAGACTGAATAAATCACAATGCATTTCAGAGAGTTGTACACCATCTTCACTAAGCCATATATGATCTCTATCAGTGAGACGCCAATGTTTCATAACTGCAGAACCCAAACAGGGAGTAGCCCATGCCACTTCATGCTTCAGAAATTTTGGGCCATATCTAATGCTACAGTATTGTAGACCCCATACCAAAATAACCTGCGCACAACATCAGACCAGGCAACCAGCACACTAGGAAATATAGAGTTGTTAACTATCTCAAAATAGTTAAAATTAGTTTATGCTTTACAGTGTTACTTATGTCATTCTCACCTAAATACACTATCAGAATATTTACCTGACCTACTTCCACAATAATGAAACAATGTTGAAAAAACTGATTCAAAATCATACTCTGGAATCTTTTCCAAATTACTTCACCACAGGAATCTCAAGTTCAAACCTCTTTATCATACTTTTGCTGTGCTGGATACCAGAGAAATATAACAATGCCCCAAGATCAAGACTTGTAGTAGACCTGAAAGAGAAGAAAACCATTAAACATGGATACCAACAACAACCACCCCCAAATGTAGGTTAAATAGGCATGCGGGGGGGCATCTGTCAGTCTTAAGCTCTACAAGCTCACCTTCAAAATCTAAATCTGAAGCTCATTCCATCCTAAATTAATTGGAAGAATAAACAGTGGAGAGTAAGCCTTAAAACAATAAAGCTATACATAAACAGATATCAGGAGTTTTGGGCATTATCTGAATCTCAAAAGGAAAAATAAATACCAAGGTATCTGTATTAGAAGGACAGGAGAGGCTAGTAAACCAACAGATGGGCCAAAGTAGGGGCACTGATGACCCTGTGTGATAGAATCAGTCTTATACTTAAGAAACCAAAGTAGGACAGCATCTTCAACCAGTGATACATGACTCCCATTTCAAGGATCTAGGTAAATCATTAATACAAAATGCCCCATCATATATCCATGTGAATAAAATATCCCAAGATATTATAAGTTAAGTCTGATAATTAGCTGATGTTGCATGCACTCCAATTAAAATGAATTTCACAAAAAAATTTCCTCTAGGGTGTCAATAGTCCAAATGATTGCTTTTGACCCTCTCCCAAGCCTTTAATAGTCTAGTGACCAACAAATGTTTAGTTGCACCATGAAGCCCAAAAGCTCTTTCAAATAAAAAAAAACAGTAGCTTAGTGCACCCTTAGAGCTTTATCTTTAGTCAAATAAGATGTTTAATACTGAAAAATTAATTGTACTGACTAACATCTCTCTCGTAAAAACATCTGACATTCTTGATAGTTGCCCCATATACCTTCTTGGTATTACAGACCCAGGAATTCCACCACAAGAATCATGTTATCTGTATTAATTCACTCATACTTTATCTGGTATCTGAGTGGGTAAGGCTGCCACCTCCAGAACCAACTGTCAAAACTTGGAAAAGAACATATGAGAAAGAGTATCAGTAACCATATTAGGAATATGTGAGAGGGGCTTTGCAGAGAAAGGCAAATGAATGTATAAACCATGTAGCACGTTAAGACTGCCTGAAACCATGTAGACTTGGATATTTTCTTGATCAAAACCTGTACAAAAGCCTTGTTATTGGACTGAAAAAAAACCACTTTCTGCTGTTGTTTACATCTTCATTCCACACAACCATTACAACCCAAATAGATATTAATTCTAAAACGGTGATATCCTTGTTTCTGTCATTAGATCAATAAGAAAGCCAGAGTGGAGAGAACCACTGTCCTTTAAAATAAGCTCCCATTCCAAATCCCCTGTTGCATCTGTGAATAACTTCATCATTTCACTTGGCATCTGTTCTTCCTACCAGAAGGATCTGCCATTGATGTCCAGCAAAAGGACTGAACTTAAATGAAAATCCAATTTCACCTTTCTGCTAACCCAGACTCATTGGTGCATCTGTGGCCCACCATGCAACAAGTTAGCCAATGATCTGATAAAAGACATCCTCAGGGTCACTGCCCTGTATGCATAATTGAAATGGCCCCATAGTTCCATAACCCACAAAGCTTTACCAATTTTGTTTGATAAGAAAAAAAAATAATGCAAGAAATACATTTTAACAAGTTATCTTGTGATAATTTAAACAAGGAGAAAACAACAAACACTGCAAGACCCAAATTGGATGGGAGTGTGACCTAATGGTTAAAGTGTTTGCCTTACAAACACAAGGTGCAGAGTTTGAGTCTCACAAGGAATAATTGGCTAGGCTTGCAAGGGCAGTTAGCTTAGAACTAACCTATGAACCTAAAAATGTAAGCATTTTAGCAGTGCGTTCTACTTTGTCATCAACTAGGGACTCCCCATTTTGGTGACATAACTCCTAAGATGTAGAGAGTTCTTCTCTGATACCAATCTCTGCTTCTTCCATGGTCAAAAATTGTCCAGGCAATGTGCAGTGCACTGTGAAGGGTGCCTCTGCTCCCAAGGTCACTGGAAGGCTGAGCTAAAATTTTCAATGGTGCCATATGCCACCAAGTAAACCATGGACAAGGCTATGTCAGAGTAATAATTGCCTTCAAGCTGTATGCCCAATATGTGCCAGTCCTGTGGAAAACTGGGAGAAAATGGAAGGCAGATTCCACATCCAGTTTTGCCAACCATGAATCTTTAAACTGACAAATGATATATGAGGTCATTTAAAAAAGCATATTGCACCTTAGCATTTTGTTTGCTTATACCATAATTCTCAGAAGCAGTATATGGAAATGAAAGATAGTGAATTAATTTAAGCTTGCCTTATTTCTTTCTTTCCACCAAAGACAATGGGTAGACTCTGAAAAGCTTTAACAGGGAAGACTAGAAAAATATGTAATTCTACCTTTGTGAGTCTCTTTGTACTAGGGTCCTGTAGTATTGCTTCCAATTTGGCACATTAGTAGAGGCAATGGACTTAATGGAAAAACCTGATGTGAAAATGTATAGCAATTCCAAACAGTCCTTTAAAACACTAGCTAAAATATCTGGATTGATGGGTAAATAAGTCCAATAAACCTTATTGGAATCCCCAAATGGGGCAAGTAGTATTGGGACCTTGAAACAAAGCCTTATCTCTTCCTGGTATATTATCTGGCAATCCATGATGGTTGTTCTCAGAGTTGTTAATTAGACTATTCCCTTTACTAACACTTTAAACCAACACTTAACAAAAGCATGCCTACTCTCATAGAGAGAATAAATGTATGAAAATCCACAAGAAAGCCATAGACCACAACTGGTGTTAAAGTTCCAAGACAACTTAACATGCCTTTAACTTGCCTACTTGATCCTCACTGGAATGGGACAATAATCTTAGTGTGTCAATCATGACCCCCTTGCCATGTATCAGCTGGTGTTTCCTCTTACGTGAGATGTTTAACTGCCTTAAGTTTCCTAAATTTTGGGAATACTATATCTAAGCAAGTCTTCCCCCAAGTAGTGTGCTTGTCAGATGATTAATAAATAATGCAACAGTGGCAGCACAATGAAAGGTACTTTCTAAACAATAACTGAGAACCTACCTGTGTTTCATTACCTGGATGGCTGGAATGGGTGTAAGTCTGTCAGTGGAGGCAGTAGGATCTTTCCTTGTTTTTCACCTAACTCTTTTTGGGGCAGATGTCTCATCCAGTACTAATGAATCAGATGATTGCCGATGGCCACTCTTCCCTATGGCTTGTGGAGATTCTAAGGACTGCTCAGTACTATCACTGGGCAAATTGTTCAGGAACAAAAAGAACGGTAAAGAATAATAATTACTAAAGTTAATTTAATCAAAGCTACCTCACCCTTGTCATGGGCTCACAGCTATTGTGGGAAAACAGGAGCAAGAATAACTAAATCACATCAAATGATGATGGAAGCCTGTCAGTCAAAGGAATAAGTAGGGCTGTATCTCAAGCATCAACTTGTTAGCACCACATGAGACAAGACAAAATAGTCTGCACCATAAATGTTATTTCAGAGATTTGATTTACTAGGGTTCTGGCCTTCCAGCCCTCAAGAAACATTGACTCCCTTATAGTGAAACTGTGTCTTAGTTTTAAAACATATTTCTTTATTCATTCTAGTTTCAAGTGGTAAGTTATTCCACTCTACTGGAATTGTGAAATATATTGAGAGTTTAATTTTCACTGCTGTGTTAACTGAAATACTCACCCCTGATATCCTGTCTTTCATGTACATATTAACTCCCATTATTGTCTTATATCTATTATCTTTGAATGTTTTACATGCTAAACATAATTAACCTGTTAGTAAACTATAATCAGTGCTAAAGAGTTATAGTTTCCTTAATCATTCTGACAATGGTAAATATTTTAAAGTTGGCATAGGTTTATATAATCTTCACTGTACTGTTTAAAGTATGTTTAAGCATTATTGTACATACATAAAGAAGAACTATATTCATGGTAGGCCTTAAAACTGTTTGATGTAATTCAGCTAAAACTCTTGGATCTACTGTTCCCATCATTTTAAACAATAGTCCATCTCATATCATTGGCCTGTTTCCGATATTCTGACTATGTTCTTTAAATGATAATTTCTTTCTAGATATTATGCAAAGATCATCCCCTGGATTCAGCAAATGTCCGTGCAGGAATAACTTTTTCCTGCAAGGAAAGGATCGTTCCCATGCATCACAGCAGTGCACCATGCTTATGTATGAAGGCACACTGCCATGCTCTAATACGTACATGGGGAAGTGTACGAGCACAGGGGCCATATCTGAGAGCAGTGCTCTCACAATACACATGCCCCCTGCACACCAGAATTGCCATACGGCAATTTAAAAAGAGTGAGATCGCTCGTTACACCTCTCAACCCGTTAGAGTAAGAAATCTGGACAAAGCCATAAAGTACAACTGTGAAATATTTTGCAATTATAAACTTAGAAAGTTGATAGAATAACAGGTTTTGCGTTAACATGAATGTTGTGAAGGGTTTGAAATCTAAAATGCACACCTCTCAACCCATTAGAGTAAGAAATCTGGACAAAGCCATAAGGGACATCTGTGAAATATTGCTATTACAGACTTAGAAAGTTGACAGAATAACATGTTTTGCATTAGCATGAAGTTTGTGAAGGGTGTGAAGTATAAAATGCAAATGTCTGTCATTATTGTCAAACTTCATTCTTTAATGATGTGCCAGACAGCCACAAGTTTATGAAAAGTGGTCAAGAATATAATGCAAACATCCATACATACTGTGAAAAGTTATATGTCATCAACATTTGCAAACCACAGCCCCCAACAAATAAATATTTTTTTTTTCACATCTGCAATAAAGTTTAAGCATAGCTGCACAGGTGTGCCCATTGCTTAGTTATGCTTAGCCAGCTTAAATGGCACGAGAAGTTAAATGGCAACAAACTTCCAATGTACACAGTAGTGTAATAGTGTAGTGGGTAGAGTGCATGCTTTTCATGTAATCACTCACAGTTTGAGTCTCACCAAAGCAATTTCCATTTTGTATGTGAAATCATTAAAAATTGAATTTAGTTGTATATTTCTGTAGGAAGTAACTTATATTTCTCAACCAGAGTAGTGCATTAGGGCCAGATGTGAGGTGTCAGTGTAATAAAGTTGTGAAACCCCCATATAAACACAAGTGCCCCATACAGTATAGTCACACAATAATAAATGTAATGAAAGCACATTGGGGGATGTCAGGGAAGGTAAACATATTTATAATATGTCAGGAATGATGAATCAATCCCATACAGGTGGTAATCCATAAAATAAAACATAAGCAATACTAAGCATTGCACAGCTATGCTGACCCAGTGGAAGCATTGTGTAAATATAAATATTAAGCAATGAGTAGCCCAGCTAAGTGGATTTGCCTATTGATAAGCAGTGCTGAACCTGCCTCTTTAAGCACTGCCAACCTTAGCTAAGCAGGTTTGCCTGTAGCTTAGCTTAGTTCAGCATATTCAAAACTGTCCAATCATGGCAAAGTGTGGAAAATTGGTCATATTTAAACCTTGCAGGCAGGAATACAGCTCATAACTGGTTGTACCTCCCCACTGTAGGGCAGTATGGCAGGTGTTGGAGAGGGAATGTGCTTTTGGGTGCAGTGCTGGGTCATACAGAAGTCCAAGGTCATGGTAGGACTCCTTGTAAAAAACATGATATGAGACTGCTGCAGGACCAGTACCAGGACTCCCAATACAAAGCAGAAGCCTGGGAAAGTCTCACCTGTGATCTCACCAGTGCCACTGGTATCCCTCGGACTGGTGAGCACATCTTGCACCACTATGCCAACTTGAAGCGGAGGAAGAGGGAGCTCTTGGAACAGTTGGTCCAACAAGCATGACAGAGGGGTGATGTCCCAGCAGTGTGTAAGTATTCATAGCAATAAATGTTTACCAAAGCCCAGCCTGTGTATGTGATGGATAGGTATGCATAAATGTTTCTCTGTCTTCATTACAGCTCCAGCTGAGTGGGTTGCAAACCAGGAAGCCCATGCCAGTAGGTCGCAAAGGCTGCGTCGCTTGGCTGGTGAGTAACAATCTAGCTTGTAGAATTCATACCAAATAAATATAAAGGAGTAGAATGTCACCTGACATTATTAAAATGGGTATGGCTTCTACTGAATAAAGCAGACAATATTACAGTAATAGTCTCATACAGGTCATATATTAATAAGACTGGAACTGTCTGTCAATAGAATTCAAAACCCTGGACTGGTTGTGCTTACTCTGGTATGGTATGATTTGAAATGTTTATAGGTTATGCATAGCAACTATAGCTCTGAAAGCATTAAACAATCAAGTCTCATTTGACAAAGTTAGTGCCTCTGTAACACAGGAGATTAACTGATATTACAAATGTCATGCACCAAGATCTGATAACTGAATAGTAATGTTGTGTTAATCATTGTTTTCCATGTGAAAAGGTATGTATAGGAATGTATGTATAAGAATGTTGCAATTACAAGGTCAGATCGTACAACAAAGAGAGAATAAGAAACAAATCATTCAGAAAAAAGACAGCAGTTTCTTAATAGCTCTCTCTGAGGAAACCCACACTTGTTATATATTTAGCAGAAACAGCCACGGTTTGAATCCCGGGAGTGGTAGTAAGTTGCATGCATAATTTCAACTACGATTTTGTGAAAATGTGTAGAAACAGTCAGGTATATTAACAAATATTCTCTCCACAGGTCTTCCAGGTAAGAGAAGGTATAAAGTAGCTATAAGAAGGTTGTAGTTATACTGTGTCCAGCACCCATGGTCCAACTCAAGGCTGCAAATGACAGAAAGATAAATACATACATCAAGTGGTCACCACCAAGAAATATTCAAAAGTGTCATGCTGTCATAGCTACTGCTCCCTGCTAATAACAATCAGGGTGAGTAATAGAAATTAAGTCAGAGTGTGTCAGTAGCACACACACACACACACACACACACACACACACACACACACACACACACACACACACACACACACACACACACACACACACACACACACACACACACACACACACACACACACACACACACAGTATGAGTGCACATATGTAACCCTGACTATGTGAATACGGGTAGAAACAATCATGTAGTGTTAAGAAACTTTCCCTCCACAGGTCTTCCAGGTAAGAGAAAGTATAATGTAGCTATAAGAAGGCTGTAATTATACTGTGCACAAACTTACCACTGCCCAACCTAAGGCCATAGTTGTTGTAATAATACCTATAGAGTAATGAGTAGAGCAATGATCATTAAACCTTTGACCACTGCAATAATCTACATTTGTTAACTGACATCTCTCCCCCCCCCTCAGCTTATCTTCACCAATAATCTAAACACATAAATGAATGGGTATGTTTTCCATCAAAACTACTGTTAGGACATGTGTTCTGTTGTTCTACAAACACTGAAATTTATTCCAATTAATGTTCCCTGTTCAAATACTATCATTGGTGGCCTGTTGCTATCAATGTAATCTGCATGTTGATATAATTCCCACTGTAGTTCCATATATGCATGTGTTCTGTTTGCTATGCAAATGTTCCAAATCTGTTATTTTGGGTTAATGGGAATACTCATGCATGCTGTTATAACTAATCCTGGAATGTGTTTACCATTACTAACTAACATATGTTTTAAAGCTGCAACACTATAGCACATCAGAGAAGGTTGATCCTAGTGGATCCGCCTCTCATGCTTCATCTGGCCATGGCACCAGGCCTCAGCACACCTGGGACCCACCCTGGGACCTCCTTGTCTGTTGGTCCTGCACCACCTTCAGGTGGAACTACCTCAGGGATGGGGCTACAACCCCTGGACATGGGCATGGAGAGGATCTTGTCACCTGAAACCAGGTCTGGGGTATGGTGCATAGCAAGTTCCACAAGGAATTTGGAGATCTGCTATGCCAGCTTGAGGGCTACATGGTACAATTAGAGGGTCAGCCTGTCCCTCCTGCTCAGCTCTCAGGACAGCCACATTTGAGGCTGTGAAGGTGCAGTGGTGACTGCCCATGGGTGGGGACCTCAGTCCCACTTTATCCATTTCAGGGCTTGTGGGCTTCCGATTACCAAACGCCCATCCCCGTCCAAGGTGTTTACCCTCCACGTGTCAAATACCAACCCTGTATGCTGTCTTGTCTGCCTTGTCTGTCTTCCTACCCAAGTTACTTCCCCAAATATACCTACTATCCTTCCCCAACATCCCACTCTCACCTTAAAAAAAAAATCAAAAAAGACAATCTGTTTGCCCCCAAAATTTTGCCCCTTACATAGCTGTCCATTTCACTCACGTGTCCACTGGACACATGCAATCTTATCAAATTGGCTTCACAACACATTATTGTTATCCTCACCCATCTCTCTCAAATGTACTTCCAAATTCAGTAAATATGCACAGCTGTTGCTGTAGAAGAAATGGAAAGCTATGGACCTTCCCTACATCCATCCTGCACATCCCTAGCTATTCTTCATATCGTGTTACCCTCTTTGTGCCCCATTTTTCACCACCTTCCTATCACCCCTTTTTTCTTTTCTTTTAAAGCATGGGGTAAGTGGGAGTAAGTGGGAGCAAGCCTGTTTGCGTGGTACTAAGCAATGCCTACACAGATTAAGCACTTTTAAGACATATTTAACCAGAAGTTAGTGTTGCTTACCACTGCACAAACCCATGCAAACCCACTTACAACTGCTTAAAAGTGCCTTAATCAGTCTTTATCCAACAGCCCTTGTTCTGCCCAGCCACAAAATAATCAGCCCTTGTAAGTCTTGAACCCAAGACCCTACACACCATAGTCAGAACAAGTTACTACTAAACCATCTGAGCTGTAGACATGTCTGATGGTTATTCAAACATATCATGCAGCACATTCATTCAACAGTAGGGAAAATGTATATATACATATATATATATATATATATATATATATATATATATATATATATATATCAAACTGATTCGGAATAAGGTGAAGTCCAAGGACTGGAGAAACTCCCTTAGCAGCCTCAACAAAAGGTTGAGATCCCTCATCAAATCCTCTAAAGCTAGCTATGAAAACAGTATTGCAGCAGATAATAAAGACAACCACAAGGCCTTCTATAGTTATGTAAAGAATCTCCATGGCAATACCCAGATTTGCTTGGAGTTTCCGCACAATAGTACCTCCTATACTGAGCCAACAGATATTGCCAATATAATGGCCGACAGATTCAGTGATAAATTTATCCCTCTCCCCCCCAAAGGACCAATCGCAATACCAGTAGATTACCAGGTAACCAGTATACTGCTGCACAGATTAAGACAGCACTGTCCAAAGCCAAGAATACAGCTTTTATGGGACCTGACAATATCCCTGGCTGTGTTCTACATGAACTACAGAGTGAACTAGCACCTCACCTGTTCAATCACAGCCTCACCTCAGGCTTTGTCCCTACCAAATGGCGCACTGCTATAGTCATCCCTCTCCACAAAGGAGGAGTGACTACAGACCCTGGTAATTATCACCCCATTAGCCTGATGAGTCTGATATGCAAAGTTATGGAATGCATCATTATGGACCTAATAAACAAGGATATAGGGAATCTCCAAACTCTGGATCTTACACAGTTTGGTTTTGTGAAGGGTAGATCATGCCTACTCAACTTGGTCAATGTCTTTGAGTCAGACACCAGAGCTGTACATGAAGACAAGGCGGTTCATACAGCCTACCTTGACCTGGCCAAGGTCTTTGATACCATTCTCCACTGAGGAATCATAGAAAAACACACTAAGCTAGGCATCAACCCCAATATCACTAGGTGGGTTGCAAATTGGCTCACAGATTGAACCCACAGTGTGAAAGCAGCTGACTCCAAATTAGACTGCTGACCAGTCATGAGTGGAGTCCCACAGGGTTTGGTAATGGGTCCTCTCCTGTTTGGTATCTGCTTTTCTGAAGTCCAAGCCACCATGAAGGGACTCTGGCTGAGAAAGTTTGCAGCTGATTGCAAGTTGGGAGCTATTATTAACTCCCCAAGTGATGCTGATATCCTACAGAAAGGCCTCAATGAGACCAACGATTCGTGTCAGAACCATGGCTTTAAGCTCAATGCCAAAAAAGGTGTTGTCATCCCCCTTTGGAAAAAACAGGCTCCCTTGAATTACCACATAGATGGTAGTCCACTGAACACAGAAGGTGTTATAAGAGATCTGGGAAAATAGGTTGACAGCAACCTCTTGTTTGACCACCACATTGCCACTGTCATCAGAAAGTCCTTCACTGTGGCACGTGTCATTACTATGGGTTTTGCATCCAGGAAGAAAGAGGTCATTCTTTCCTTCTACTCTTCAATCATTAGGCCAATCATCGAGTACAATGCCCCATGTGGCATGTACCTCACTAGACACCTGCAACAACTGGAGTGATCACAAAAGTACCTCACAGGGAGGATCCTAGGTCTTAAACACTTGTCCTATATGGACAGACTCAAACAACTCAAATATTCTCTGTGTCATATTGTTGACTTAGAGGCGATCTCTGCTTGACATACAAAGTCATGTCTGACTCAGCTCTGTTAGAAATGCTACATCCAAGGAAATCCCCCCACACCACATGCTCCAGAGACCACAACCTCATAAACACAAGCAACAGAACATGCTGGAGGGACAGATTCATAACCCAGAGATTGCCCATGCTATGGAATAGACTTACCATACATGTCAAGCTCACTTCACTGGCCCTCTTCAAGAGAAATCTTGATGAGTGGATGGGAAATAGATAATTCACTCTGGGGATCACTCCAGTGGCTCTACATGAGAGAAGCACTAGGAACTAAGGTTGGGTGGCACAATGCCATGGTAATCCTATGGGCTAGCTTTGGAAAGGATCCAGGGCCATTAGCATAGTACACACCTATGAAACTATATATATATATATATATATATATATATATATATATATATATATATATATATATATATATATATATACATATAAGCACTTGTTCTTCCCAGCAAGGAAATAATCAGCTCTGCCAAGTCTTGAACCCAAGACCATGTACACCATAGTCACAGCAAATCACCAGTATTGCCACCTGAGCTCTAGAAAATAAGGTTATCATTAGTGTGATATCTACTAAAAATTAAAAGTGAGCAATGGTTAGCAATGCACAGCTGTGGTTAGCTGTTGTATGACTTGCTTAAATATAGATGCTAAGTGTGTTTGTGTATCGGTAAGTGTTGCTAAGCAAAGCAAACACACTTTAAGCTCCTATACATTTAACCATGTTTTAGCTCCACTTAGTGTCGTCAAACCAGCACAGTCATGCTTACAGCTGCTTTAAATAGCCTTAATCACTCTGCCTATATCTGCCCAGCAACAAAATAAACAGCCTTTGTAAGCTTTGAACCCATGACCTTGTACGCAATACTCACAACAGTTAACCACTAAGCCACCTGAGCTGTAGTATGTTGGAATGATTTCCCTAACATATCATGCAGAACAGTATGTTTACCATAGGGAATGTACAATGTGGAAGCACTAAACATTCATATGATACACACACACACACACACACACACACACACATATATATATATGTATATATATATATATATATATATATATATATATATATATATATATGTATATATATATATATATATATATATATATATATATATATATATATATATATATATAAATACATATAGATATACATAAAGAGAGTATATATAGAGAGAACACAGAAAATCAAACAGCCATCCCTGGGTTCAGCATGCAGCTGCGCTGGAGTAAGTTATTCCTGCATGGAAGGGACTTTACCTGTTCGGCATGGCAGCGTGCCATGCATATGTACAAAGGCTCACTGCCATGCTGTAAAATGGACAATGTTCCATGTACGAGCACAGGGGGTATGTCTGAGAGCAGACCTCTCACAGTACACATGCCCCCTGCACTCCAGAATTGCCATTTAGCAATTTAAATGAGTGAGAATGCTCGTAACACCCCGAACCCGTCAGGGAAAGAAATCTGGTCAAAGCCATAAGGGACAATCATCCCTACCAAGCCAAAAGTAGTTAGGATAACAGATTTAGCGTAAGCACATAGTGCAGACCTCCCAACCTGTCATAGTAAGGAATGTGGACAAAGTCATAAGGGACAATCATTCCACGAAGCAGAAAGGTGATAGAATAACAGGTTCAGCATTAGCATGGATATTCTGAAGGGTACAAATAAAAAAAACAACAACAAATATTTTTTTTTTATACATGTAATACAGTTTAAGCATAGCTGCATAGGTGTGTCTGTTGCTTAGCTATGCTTAGCCCAACTGAAACAGCACGATAAGTTAAAAAGCAATAGAAATCCAGCATAAACATAACTGTAATAATATAGCAGTTAGAGCGTATGCCTTGCATGTAGTCATTCATGGTTTGAGCCTCCCAAAACCATTTCCATTTTATATGTGTAAACATTAAACATTTTATGTTTTGCATATTTATGTAAGAAGTAACTGATTTTTCTCAACCAGAGTAGTGTATTAGGCCCAGATGTGAGGTGTCAGTGTAATAAAGTAGTGGAACCCCCATATAAATACAAGTGCCCCATACAGTATAGTCACACAAGAATCATAACACATTGGAGGTTGTCAGGGAAGGTAAATAAATCTAATATTATGTAATGAATGATGAATCAATACCATACAGGTGGTAGACCAATATAATAAAACACAAGCAATGCTAAGCATTGCACAGCTATGTTGACCAGGTGTTAGCATTGTGTACATATGAATACTAAGCAATGGATAGCCCAGCTAAGTGGATTTGCCCATTTGTAAGCAATGCTGAAACTGCCCCTTTAAGCACTCACAACTTTAGCTAAGCAGGTTTGCCAGTAGCTTAGCTTAGCTCAGCATTTTCAAAACCATCCAATCATGGCAAAGAGTGGGAAATCGGCCATATTTAAACCTCACAGGTGGGAATACATCTCATAACTGGTTGTAGCTCCCCATTATAGACAGTATGGCAGGTGTTGGAGAGGGCATGCACTTCCAGGCACAGCGCTGGGGCATACAGGAGTCCAAGGTCATGGTAGGACCTCCTGGTAAAAAAAAAACATAGCATGAAACTGCTGCAGGACCAGAACCAGGGCTCCCAATATTAAGTGGAAGCCTCGGAAAGTCTCACCCATGATCTCACCAGTGCTACTGGTATCCCTCGGACTGGTGATCAGGTCCGGCACCACTATACTGACTTGAAACAGAGGAAGAGGGAGCTCTTGGAACAGTGGGTCCAAGAAGCAAGAGAGAGGGGAGATGTCCCAGCAGTGTGTAAGTATTCATAGCAGTAATTGTTTATCAAAGTCCAGCCTGTGTATGTGATGGATAGGTATGCATAAATGTTTCTCTATTTTCATTACAGCTGCAGCTGAGCGAGCTGTGAACCAGGAAGCCCATGCCAGCAGGTTGCAATGTCTGCTTTGTGAGGCTAGTAGCAATCCTGCTTGTAGTATTCATACCAAATAAATATAAAGGAGTAAAATGTTACCTGGCACTATAAAAAAATGTGTATGATTTAACTGCATAAACCAGACAATATGACAGTAATAGTCCCATATAGGTCATATTTAAATAAAAGTGTAACTGCCTGGCAATAAAGTTCTAAAATCTGGACTGTTTGTGTTTACTCTGGTATTGTATGACCTCACATGTTGCATTCACCAAGATCTGGTATGTGAATAGTACTGTTGTGTCAACTGCTTCTCAAACTGCGCTATATAAAAAATATGTCTAAGAATGTCTGTATAAGAATGTTGTAATTACAAGATCAGGTTTTACAACCAAGAGAGACTTGGACAGAAAACGCTGACAGAAGAGCCTGCACTTTCTAAATAGCTCACTCTGGTGTAAGACAACTTGTATTTTTAGCACACACAGCCATGGTTCAAATACCAGGAGTGGTAGTAAGCTGCATGCATAATCATACCTCTCAACTGTACAGATTTCTGCAGAAGGTTCTGATATTTGCCTTATTTTTGGCCTGTTCGTCTATTTTCCTGGCAAATCACTAGGATGATCTCAGGATTGTAGTCACTAAATAATGACATACATTTGAGTTTCAGACTTCAGATCCTTCAGAAAATGTATATTAAAACAAATCCTGTTACTCTAGCAAATTCCTAAATATTTATAAGTGCAATATTTAAAATATGCCCATATTTGTACCCCCAGTTTGTCAAGCTTTGTAAAGATTGTTTGCATTAAGAGGTTGAGAGTTATGTGCAGAATTATAACTAGGAATCTGGGAATATAAGTAGAAACAGTCAGGTAGTGTTAACAAACATTCCCTCCACAGGTCTACCAGGTAAGAGAATTAGAATTTAGCTGTAAGACAGTTGAAGTATACACTGTGTACAAACATACCACTGCCCAAACCAAGGTCATAGGGTATTGTAATAATACCTGTAGAGTAATGATTAGAGCAATGATCATTAAAGTTGTGAGTACTGCAAGGATGTACAAGTTGTTAATTGACATCCCCCCCACCATATCTGCAACAATAATCTAAACATACAAATCAATGGGTATGTTCTACACCAAACCTACTGTTGGGACATATGCCCTATTGTTCAACAAATATTGAAATGTGTTTCTATTAATGTTCCATGTTGAAATACTATTATTGGTGGCATGTTGCTATCAATGTAACCTGCATGCCATTGTAATGGCCACTGTGGTTCATATATGCATGTGTTCTGTTTGATATGCATCTGTTCCAAATCTGTTGTTTTGGGTTAATGGGAATATCTATGCATGCTGTTATAACTAATCCTGGATTGTGTTGACTATTACTAACCCACATATGTTCTAAAACTGTAACACCATAGCACATTTGGGAAGGTCGGTCCCAGTGGACACATCTCTCCCACCTTATCTGGCCATTGAACCGGGCCCCAGCACATCTCGGACCCACCCCGGGTCCTCCTCATCTACTGGTCCTGCACCACCTTCGGGTGGAACCACCTCAGGGGATGGGGCTTGCCCACCCGGGAGTGGGCATGGACAGGATCCTGTCACCTGAAGCCAGATCCAGGGTTTGGTGCGTAGCAAGCTCTGAAAGGAGTTTGGAAATCTGCTACACCAGCTTGAGGGCTGCGGGGCAATTAGAGAGGGTCAGCCTGCCCCTCCTGCTAAGCCCCCAGGACAGTTACCTTCAGGGCCGTGAAGATGCAGTGGTGACTGTTCATGGCTGGGGACGTCAGTCCCACTGTTTCCATTTGGGGGCTCATGGGCTTCCGATTTCCAAACACTCCTCCCCATCCAAGGTGTTTACCCATCAGATGTGTCATATACTGCCCCTGTATGCTGTCTTGTCTCTCTTGTCTGTCTTCCTACCCAACCTACCTCCCAAAATATACCTACTATCCTTCCCCAACATCCCACTCTCACCTTAAAAAAAAGGGCAATCTGCCCCCCCCCCCAAATTTCAGCCAATACATAGCTGTCCATTTTGCACATGTGGCTTCACTACGCATTATTGTTGTCCTCACCCCACTCTCAGGCGTCTGAGTGTCCAAATATACCTCCAAATTCAGTATATATGTACAGCTGTTGTTGTAAAAGAAATGCAATCCAATAAACATTCGAAGCAAAATATTTCCAAGAAACACAAATCCCACGAAAGAAGACCACTGCAAAATAGACAGGATTAATTCATTTATTGATGCTTCTGGTACCTCGGCCTTTTGCCTTCTCATGGAATGCTACATTGATACAATCCTATCCCTATATATATATATATAAATATATATATATATATATATATATATATATATATATCATTATATATACAAAAAAACACACGCACACACACTTAACAAGTATCAAATAATTAAAGAATAAATTATGGGAAAACCCATAAACTTTAAGCAAATACAACCCAATGACACTTATAAATATGTGCAAAAGTGTACAAATATTAATACATATATCAAAATTGAATAAATAAAGATGTTTCCTATTTTAAACAGTTAAATTATTCTCTAAATTAATTCCATTAGGAAATAATGTATGATAATTAATAATCATCCTACTCTCAAGTCTACTAAGTTCCCTTTTACAATTTCCCCTATTAGCCTCAGGTTGTGCCAGGACACTAAAAAACAAACTGCTATTTTATCCCTCATTTTACATGAAAAATGGGTAGTTACCAGGCTCTCCAACTTCTGCCTCTTACCATTACCCAGATGTTCTAAAACCAAACTTTTACCTTCCCGGTTGTCCTATGTACCAATATGTGGGATGACAACCACATAAATAAATAACTAGCACATAAATCACCCCAGAGCTGTTACAATTATAAAATTCATTAGCTTTATAACGCTTCCCATTAATTTTACAACCATGTACATTTCTGACCCGGTTACACACTGAACAATTCCCACAATAATAAGTACTCACTTTCTTGTCCAGCATACCATAGTTTCCACCACTAGAGATGTTTTGATTCAGTAATTCTTTGAGCTTACTATGTCTCCCATAGGAAAAAGTAATATGTTTTGGGAACAGAAAATCTATAGAATTATCTTCACTATCAATTTCCCAAGCCTTCCTCACTATCTTTTCCAAAATGGGGGAAAATTCAGAATATCTGGTGACAAAAAACATCCTTTCATCACCATCATCCTTCTTCACTACTTTCCCCCTAGATTGTTCCCATGACTCCTTAGTCCAACCCCCTACATCCTCTAAAACTCTAGTTCTTGCCTTTTGGAGAACACTATCATTATAACTTTGAGCTTGCAGTCTAACATATACCTCATTCAAATAATACTCTTTATACTTTGATTCAGAGCTATTATTAAAAATCCTCTTAAATTCTCCATATAGCAAAAACTCAATTAGGTGACGGGGATGCATACTAGCAGCATGTAAAAAATTGTTGATAGTGGTAGGTTTCCTAAATGGTCTAAGTTGAATCATCCGCCTAGCGTCAACATAAAAAACTAAATCTAAAAATGAAATACTATGTCTATCAGTACTCCAAGTAAATCTTAGACCACGTGGGTTGTTGTTAAGTAAACACATAAATTCCCAAAATTCCTCTTCCTTACCCTTACAGATGAACAAGTCATCTATGTATCTTTTGTAATATATTACACTGTTCAAAAATACTCCTTCATTACCATGAATTGCCTTTCAAAATCCCCCATACAAATGATAACATAAGATGGGACAAAAGCCGCCCCCTATCACCATGCCCTTCTTTTGTAAAAAGAAATCATTTTTCCATTTGAAATAATTATGGGTTAAACAAAACTCAAGATGGATGAGCAACATTTTAGCCATGGCTTCCATACCTCATCTCCTATCAGTGTTAGTATACAAGGCATTCACATCCACCATTGCCCAAAAATAATTTTCCTATCATTCAAAATTACATAGATCCTGACATACTTCATATGTATTCTTAATATAGGAAGGTACTGTAGTCAAATGTCTCTTGAGATGAAAATAAAAAATAATGTTCACATTTTCAAAAAAAGATCCTGCACCAGAAATAACAGGTCTACCTGGGGGATTAGGAAGGTCTTTATGGATCTTTTGGATGGCATACATAAAAGGATGTTTTGGTGTCTTAATTAATTTCTTAACATCCCTATTTTTCAAAAATCCTAGCTTTTCCCCACATTCCACGATCTCATTTAACTCCACTGAAAATCTCTGAATGGGACTGTGTTGGAACTTAGCATAATGACCCTCCTCAGACAATATTTTAAACACCATTTCATCATATTGAAATGTATTCATCACCACCCAGTTGACCCCCCCCCCCCTTGTCGGCCACCTTAAAATCAACCTTATTCAAATTGGACCATAACTTCTGTAAAGCCTGCCATTCCTCTTTATTAAGATTATAAGAACAGAAGTTCTTTAAAAAAATCACCAAAACTGTTCTCTACCTTTTTACAAACCAAATTTTCAAATATATTTATGGCAATGCATAATTTGGGAAGCATAAAGGTGCTGTCGGAGGGCAAATCTGGCATATCAATGTGTCCATAACTACAAAACAAAACCTTTGTTCAACATTAGATTCAACATAGTCAACCACATCTCCATCACCAAGTTTTGTACATTGTTGAAACATTTCTGTATCATAAATACTTAATTTGAGCAAATCAACTTCTTCATCAAAAGATTCAACATTGTTTACATCACCAACTATAGATTCCTGTTCAGCATGAAAAAACACTTTCAAATTTAATTTATGGCAGAATTTTTTAAAATCCAGTATGATGTCGGCTAAAGAAGGGACACTAGTGGAAATGAATTTTGCCCCTCTTAAGAGTACGCTTTCCACGTACACAGAAATATCTAAGTCTGATAAATTAATAATTTTCAGTTGCTGGTTAACCTCACCATAAAAGACATTACTACTTAATTCAAACTGTGAGTTAATACGCTCATAGTTCATTAAATTGTCCTTGGAGGTAGAAGCAGGGTAATTAAAGTCTTTACTTAAAAAGGCAGGATCAAGGGAACAAAGTCTTACTTTTGTTTGTTGTTCTGCTTCCCATGCACACTTTTTGGCCATGCTTGCTGCTGGACTAGCTGCTGTCCTCTCGTCGTTGTTGTAGAAGAAATGGACATCTATGGACCTTCTCTACACTGATCTTGTACATCCCTAGCTACTTTCCCTATTGTTATTCCCTCTGTGTGCCCTGTTTTTCACCACTTTCCTATCACCCCTTTTTTCTTTTCTTTAAAAGAAATTAGCATGGGGGTAAGTGGGAATAAGCACTTTTAAGCAGTAGTAAGTGGGATTAAGCCTGTTTGTTTGGAGCTAAGCAATTCCTACACAGATTAAGCACTTTTAAGGCTAACTGTCTGTAAGCATATTTAACCGGACGTTAGCATTGCTTACCACCGTGGAACACCATGCAAAACCAATTACAACTGCTTAAAAGTGCCTTAATCACTCTGTACCCAAAAGCTCTTGTTCTTCCCAGCAACAAAATAACCAGGCCTTGCAAGTCTTGAACCCAGGACCCTGTACACCATAGCCACGGCAAATCACCACTATACTCAACCATCTGAGCTGTAGACAAGCATATTATGCAGCACAGTCATTCAACAGTAGGGGAAATGTATTTATATATGTATATATGTATGTATGTATGTAGTGCATTCAGACATCGGATCCACACTCTGAACTTCTCACTGCAAAACATCTGACCAAAGGCACTGTAAATGGGGGTGAAGGGGCCCAAAATAAGGACCTCTTGTAATTATCGCCATTATCCCTTTCTCTAGAGCTGAACTGTTCTGTCTTGCAACAAGATAACCAGCACTTGATTCCAAGATGGCTGCCGACTAGTCTAGTCCTTACTCTCTGAGCTCCTCACAGCTATTTAACTTTTGTTTTTTTTTACAACTATACATCAACCTTTTTCCTCAAATTTTTATACTAAAAGATTTTATAAATCTTTTTCTACGCATTTGGATTATTTTTTCTTCTGGAATTATTATCCTGGGATTTATTTTACCTCAGAACATTCTTGGTCTCTCTGCTGCTGGGACTCCTACTGCTCCAGTCTGTTCCTGGTTCCTGGTATCCTGTTAACTGCATTCCATTTCTGGGCATGGCTACAAAATCTGACTCCATGGAGACTCAGCCTACAAAGGCCAAATATACTTCAATGCTCTCTCCTGAAAAGATTCAGGTTCAAAAAGACTGAAATCATCTAGACAACCTACAGAAACTATTAATGTAAGTAATAAAGATTTAAATGGCTCAAATTTCCTTTTAGAAGAACTAAAATAGCATTAAAACCAACCCAAAGTGCTATACAAAACTTTTCAGAACAGTTTACAGACTTTAGTAAATCTTTAAAGCAAATAAACGATAGTATTGTTACTATTGAAAATAAAATCTTAGCTTTGGAGGTTAAAACAGACTTATTGGAAAGTGACTTTAAATCTAGAGATAAAACTGTTTCAGATTTACAAGCTAAAATATTGGATCTGGAAGCCAGGAGTCGAAGAAATAACATCATTATTCGTGGTTTACCTGAATCTTATGACAATAAAACTTGTTATCTGTGACTAAAAATATCTTTGAAACACTGTTAAATTGTGAAGCTTCTTCAAAATCTATAATTGTAGAGAGCACACAGAGCACTGCATAAAGCAAGATTCTTCCACACCAAGGTTAATTTATACTAAGTTACTAAACTTTCAAGACACTTTCCAGATCCTAGAAACTGCTAAAACAAAGAAACAATTCATATGGAAGTCTCACAAACTATCATTTTCCCAAGATCTTCCTGCACAGATCAAATTAAATAGACAAACACTAGCCCCCTATTGTGCTGACTTGATAAAAAGAGGGATTAGATTTCGAATGGCATATCCTAATACCTTGTCTTTCACAGCTAATGACAAAAGATTTGTATGTTCAGATCCTAAAGATGCAAAAGACATTTTTCTTAAAACATTTAAAAAGCTTCCTGACACTGTATCTTAATATTCTACTGTTAAAGAACTACAATAAGATTTGATCTTTTCTTTTCTTTAATATGACAGTATTTGTGTTACATGATTTGTAATTCTGGTGTGACATAATTATATTACCTTAAGAACTTGTCATGTAATTTACATATGATGGATTTGGTGTGACAGTGTGCAGTGACAGGATATATGCTTGTTAGATTTGTGTGGATTAATAGAAGCATTTAAATTCCTGTATTTACTTTTTCCTCTTTCTCTCACATATGCTTGCTGTGTAAATAGATAATATGTTAATTTTACTACAAGCTTTGGAGTTACAGCCTTCTGTGTAAGCTAAATGATTTTTGGAGGGAAAACATTCCATCTCAACATTCTAGCAAGAAAATCTTCCCCTCAGAGTTCCAGCTGATGCTCTGCATGAACATGCACACACTACAGTCTCTCTGAGATGGATGGTGATGTCATCATTTGTGAGGAAAGAAGGGCAGTTTCAAATACACAAGTCTGCTTGTTTTCAACAAGTATTCAATAGCACTAACTTTTTAATAGATCAGGCTATTATTTAAAGTGTTTTCTCTTCATAAATGAAGGTTGCTTTTTAAATTTAAACAGATTCATGTCACATAATATATTCAGTGACTTTTAGTGTGTCTGCATGACTTCAAAGCAAGCTGCTACTTTCATAAAGCAGAGTGAAAATGTTTCTGGAAACAAATGAACAGGTTAGTTTTATATATTAAAATTCTAAAGGATGTGTAAAGAAATGAACATATTTTCCTATTCAGAATATTTTTTCATACAATATTTTATATTATACTGAAGTGTTTAATTTGACAAATGTTACAAAGTATACCTGTTCATATGAAAGTTTCATGTTCTTTCTATTCTCTGCTCTCTCTTCTCAGAGGCTGGATGTGATATTTATGATTAGTAGTTTATGTTTAAGAAAGCCTTTACTTATTTGAAAGGTTTGAAATAACTATCTTTAATATGATTATCTGAATCTACATGTATATATTTAAGCCCTTAGATTTACTGCATTTAGCTTGCTTGTTTCTGTTTTAATTAGATTTTCAAAATGTTTACTTTAAAAGCCTTGTCTTTTCATGCTGTTCTGCTATGTTACATCTATAGCTTAGAAGAATAGTATGGCTATATAACCTAACAGAGCCATTAGTAAAATATTCAAAAAGTAGATTTAAAATTATATGTATGCACATTGTTGTACAATCAGTCCAATATATATGATGCTGTTTAAGTTACTATTTAATAATATAATTATACTTTATTCATGTATATTAACTAGTGTTAAAACCTTACAGCTTATAATATTTCATTTGAATAGTTCCTGTACTATTATTATCTAGTTAATAGATGCATCACCAGACTGAATTGTTTTTCATTTTGAGATATGGTTGCTTGGTAGTTGTTTTTTGCTTTATTTGAACTATAACTAAATACTCATTCTACAGGTATTAGTGCTTTTATCATACTAATGGTCATATTGATTAATGAAATTATCACTAAAGTACTAAAGAAGGTTCAGTAGATAGTGCATGACTATTATCTTTAGTTCAGTAATGCTATGCTTATTTACTTATATTATAATGTTACCAGTTGGTTTTGTTATACTTATATATGTTATCTTACATATCTTTCAGTTTTAATTGTATTACTTCTTATGATAGAGTGTTCTAGTTAAGCAGAGTGTGATTTATTTATTATTTACTTGTTTCTCTTTCTCTTGAAATACTTGAGGAAATACATTTAATCACTATAAATTTCAATTTAAGGATAGGAGCTTTAGATTAGTATTAGAAGTAGGGATTAAGCATGTTGGACATCTTGAAATTAGTTAATTTTGTATATATTTTTAGTAGTATTACTCGGACTTTATGTTATGTTAGGCTTCCTTTGAGTAATTTGTATTCTAACTTGAGGTTATTATTATCTATAATTACAATGTTTTTTCATGTTCTTCTGCTCTTCCTTTATCACAGGGGGATTGGTGGGTAGGCACTAGGGTTAGGATAAAGGTTATTATTATACATTTCATGTTTCTTAAAAAAACTTTTTTCTTTTTCTTTCAACAAATATTATTTGATGACTTGCTTGAATACTTAAAGACTGTTTTTTCTTTTATTTTTTTTTCTTCTTCTTTTTAATGTTGTGTTGGATTTGCACCTTGAGTTCACTTTTATAGCATCAATAATGATTATACTTGTAGAATATGCCTATTGACATAATTTTAGATTCTTGGAATGTTAGAGGCATTCAAGATAAAGCGAAAAAGTCACTATTATTTCATATGATCTTTAAATCACAGGCTAACATTTGTTTTATTCAAGAGACCCATATTTCACGTATTGATTGGAATAAATATATATAATAACAGATTATATAATACTGATGAAGAGATTATTCAACTTTTCACCTCTCTTTACACTGAGTTATATTCAGGTTCTTCTAATTCTGTTAAAGATAATCACTCAAAACTCTTTTTAGACTCTTTGCAGTTCCCTAAACTTAATGATAATCAGCAAAAACTACTTTCTACCCCTATATCGGTACAAGAAATCTCGGATTCAGTAGATAATCTTAAATTGGGTAAATCTCCGGGACCTGATGGTTTTACTCCAGAATTTTTCAAAACTTTCAAATTGGTAGTTCTTCCCTTTCTATTTAAAGTTTACAATCATATAAGAGTTAATGATATCTCTGATATTCATTGGAACACATCCAAAACCATTCTAATTCTAAAAAATAATAAAGATAAATCTGACCCAGTAAATTATAGACCCATTTCTTTAATTAACGTGGATATTAAGATTCTGTCATCTATTCTGGCTAACAGATTGAAACGGATTTTACCCTCAATTATCTCGTCAGATCAATCAGACATGCTTGGGATAATACTCTATCTTTAGAGACTATACTTCATCTCAGTAAGAAAAATCCAAACCCTATATATGCTTTGATTATAGATGCATCAAATGCCTTTGACAGAGTATGTTGGAACTTTCTATTTCAAACTATGTTATGTTTTAATATTCCCTTATTCTTTATAAATTTTTTAAAAGTTTTATACAAAAATATGTTTACTAGACTTTACATTAATGGTCAATTTTCTGCTCCGATAAAGATCACTAAAGGAACAAGACAGGGTTGTCCATTGTCCCCTTTTCTTTTCAACATTTACTTAGAACCTTTGCTATTGTTTATTACTCAAAATACTTTTCATAACATCCCTAGAATTCTTAATACTAATATTCATTTCTCTGCTTTTGCGGATGATTTAGTAATCTACTTTCAAACTCCATTATCTGATTACAGAAAAATAATGAATTCTATTGATTATTTTTCTTTGGTTTCCAACTATCTTTTAAATTCTACAAAAACTCATATTTTTCCCTTAAATCATTTAGCACACAAATCTTTTTTGTTTCCAGACGATCATTTTCAGTTTACTTATAATATAAAATATTTAGGAATCAATTTAGAACACAATAATAAATCTTCCTTTCAAAATAATATTAATAAATTATGGAACTCTATATTGTCTGATATGGACAGATGGAAGCATCTAAACCTTTCATTTCTTTCAAGGGTGGCCATTATTAAAATGAATATTCTGCCTAAATTTCTTTACCAATTCTCATCATCTGATCAGATAATTTAAAAAAATTTGTTTGAGTCTGTAAATAAAGCTTTGGCAAAATTCATATGGTTCCCTAAATCTGTTAGAATTTCCTATTCTAGATTGGCATTTTCAAGGACAAGGGAGGTTTGGGTTTACCTAATCTTTATCTCTATTATTTGATTGTCTCATCCAATAAACTTCTTACTATCTCTAAATTCAATAACACTTCTTATCCAAATCACTCTTTATGGATAAAATTATGGTATAATTATGTCATTTCTAATAATTTAAATCCTGAAGCTATTCCCTTTATCTCTCTGGATAGTTTATTTATTAAAAATATATCTACAGTATTTAAACAAAAGATTAGAGATTTCCAAACCTTACTCAAAATGTGTAAACTAGAAAAGATCTCGCACCATGTTCAGCCAATTCATCTAAACCCAAATATATTATTGGACAATAAACTTTTGAACTTAACAAACTATCCTTTAATTAAAAATCTAAAAGTAGGAGATGTTTTGAAATATCTTGACTTGCCTTTATCTGACTGGCGTAAGTTATTGAAAGTAAACTGGAATTACTCACCAATTCTTACACAACTAAGAGCAATAATTAAAACAAATTTGTATCTCTGGTCCCCATAGACTCACAATTGAAAAACCTTAACACGATTATCAAAATACTTTCATCATCTGATAAAATGCTCTCAAACTCATATAAATTAATTAATTCTTTAATGATGGACCACAACTGTCTTTTATCTAATGTTTGGTTGAATTATAATTCCCAATTGTCAGAATCTCAGAAAGTCCTGGCTATTAGACACACTAAGGAATTTATCCCTTTTAACAATTAGCATACACACAATTAATGATTAATAATGATGCCTACTTTACCCCAATCACATTAAACAAATTTAACCCAAATAAGTCCCTTCATGTTCATGCTGTTCTCATCCCCAAGCAGACCTCCTTCATATTCTATGGTATTGTCATTTTTCTCACAGATTGTGGACATCTTTGAAAGTCAGACTGCAGAAAATGGGTATCAAAATCCACGTTGACGTGGGAATTTGCTATTCTACATATTCCATTGATTCATCTTTCAAAAGTTGATATTCATGTTATCATTTTATTTGCTCATTACTAAAACTTTATATAATACAAAATTGGATTGATCGTTCTAAATTAAAATGGGTTACTTTCCAGAAAATGGCTTTTAAATTTATTGATGCTCAAAGATACTTAGGTGGAAGTCCAAAAAAAAGCTATTAGAAAGGTTGTGTTAGAAAAGGTTCTAAACATATTAAATAGTTAATGTTAAATTTTTTTTTTTTTCTCTCAGGTTGCCTAACTTGTATATAGTGTACATGTGGTGTATGTTTTATTTCTAAATAACTTATCAAAATCTCATGAAGGTTGTTATCACTAGATGAATTGTTATATGTTCATTTATGCCTTCTTGTTATGTATAATCTTTTAATTGTCTTGCTATTCATATAATTAATAAAAAATTTTTTGAGAAAAAAAAAAGATAACCAGCACTTACAAGCCTTGAACCCAGGACGCTGTACAACATAGCCACAAGAAGTTACCACTAAGCCATTTCAGCTGTAAGATTCTGGATGATTTCTCTAAGATATCATGCAGAACAGTCAGTCTGCCATAGGGAATCTCCAATGTGGAAGGACTAAACATTGTAATGATACACACACACACAGACACACACACACACACACACACACACACACACACACACACACACACACACACACACACACACACACACACACACACACACACACACACACACACACACACACACACACACACACACACACACACACACACACACACACACACACACACACACACACACACACACACATATATATATATATATATATATATATATATATCTATATATATATATATATATATATATAGGTCTACTTCTCTTAATCGACAACACAGTTTGTCAAGTAACAGAAGATCAAACCCACTTCAGTGAAAGTGCACATCATTGAAAGTGCACTTTCGCTGAAGCCGATTGTCAAAAAAACAAAAAATTAAATTGAAACTGAGCCCCCACACCCCCCTACTTAAATATACCAACTCCGAGATTGCACTACAGTGAGGAAAAGAATATATTTTCTTATCCCCATAAGAGAATAGGATCCATATGTCCACGGTGGTGGTGCTGCGGTAGCGTTGTCACCTCACAGTAAGATGCTGTCTGATTTGATTCTCAGCTAGAGCGTCTTCTGTGTGGTGACATGCATGAATGGGCGTACCTTCGTTGAAGGTTGTGCATCAGGGTGGTAACCCGGCATGTAAAAATCAACTACCAATCATTATTGGACTGGAGTTCGGCTGTGGCGACCCCTAACCGGGAAAAGCCAAAAGCCACAACGATATACATATACATATATATATATATATATATATATATATATATATATATATATATATATGTATATATATACATATACACACACACACACACACACACACACACACACACACACACACACACACACACACACATACATATATACATATATAAATACTTATAGATATATATAAAGAGAGTATATATAGAAGATGCTCAGAATATCAAACAGCCATTATTCCTAGAGTAGCCACCTTTTCAAATGGCCAGTGTCTGATTCTTTCCTACAAATGAGAATTATTGCATGAAACATATATCCACACACAATGCAAATGATATGACACCACACACAGTTTGCATATATATAAATGTTTATTTGTGTACTATTTCAGTTGTTAATGTCATTTCTTATAGCATTTATGTGTTTGAAATACATAACCGATTAATGCAACTCTCAAAGAAAACATATGATACAGTAATCTGCAAAACATAACATACTTTGCTGTCTAGGCTAAAGCCTTCAAGTAGTACAACAGTAAACAACACACTTGCCTTAAAGATAAGAATCAGTCAGCACTTAATTACATACATAGTTCAACAGCCTCCAATTACACTCTGTACTCAACCTCTTAGAGGGAAAAGTATCAGTTGTCACTATGTAAATGTATCCGTTACATAACAATGCTTAACTTAAAAAGTCACTATTACACTGACAAGCAGAACTGTGTCCAAGACAGTAAGCTCTAGCCCACATCTGTTCCCATGGTGAAACATATGAAAATGTACAGCCATATACCTTAATATTTCTTATTACTGATATTCCTCACAAGTTGTAACAGCCTAGGTTAAAAACATTTAATACCCCTCCCCCATAAAATGTCTTACAAGGGCATACAACAGTGTTCTCCATACACTGACCTACAGACTGTACAGGAGCACACATGTTTTGTCCAGCTGTAACCCTCATATATATGGACCTTATCCCACAATTTGTGTGGGAGTCTACAACATCACTGGAATGATAGCAGGAATGTCAGCACTAAATAATGATAGACCATACCTATCAACCACTTACTGCATGACATCTGGACAAAGCTTGGAATATAGGTGGAGGACAGAGGCTGAAAAACAGGGCCATATTTAAACTATTGCTGTTATACATTGTGAAAGTTGCTGCTGTTACAGGATTGGTTGCAGTATACCCTTACTCAGGTATATGAAGTGAGAAACACAAATGGATGTTGCCATGCACTGATAGCAATCAACGAAGAGAATGCTACTGATATGTCAGGGACAAGACCTGTGTGGGGAACAGACAAAACATAACAGCTAATCCTCTGTCCATCATGTAGATAGGCCCACAGTTGAGAGGTATGCAGACAGACTGCATTCCATGCAAAACTCGCATGTACACACAAACCCTGTAAAACTAACTGTATTCAATACATATAACAGCAATAGTAACACACTGTCCCTAGGTCTGGAACCTTATACAAACATGTAGTTGGCTTGTGTCCACAAGTCCTGCTTTAAGAGGTATTCCTACCTGCTGTCTGTAACGTTGCTGCCCACACATATGAAGGATGTCTTCCATACAGGAAAGGTAACAGGACAATGCCCACATGATGTAGTTTTTTATAGTAGTGGGTTGCTATGACATTGGCTATTGGAAGAACTACACAGCTGACTGCATGCAATTAGCAAGTGGGGAACAGCAATTGGTGCAGAGGCCATCACCTGAACATGAGCATCACCTACAAAAACCATACTTCAACCTATTCAAATAAGCTCGATCCCAGTAATGGAGAGAAATAGAAAGAGGGAGAGAGAGAGAGACACCAAAAAAAAAATAAACAAAACCTTGAAATAAGAAACAAGAAGACATCCTGTACACAGAAGGAACCTGAAGATAAACCAGGTATGTGAAACATGTAAGCATGTAATTGAATGTAGTACTTGGTCTGTAATAATGGGATAGATGATAATGAAAGATGTATATGTGCCATCAATACTTGTTGTAATGATGTCCTGCTGAACAAATGCTATGGACATAGCATCTGGCTCTGTCTGCACTGGGCCACACCAGTCAACTGTGCAGATCTTTACAGAATGTCAAGATTTAGCCATCATAGCATTTTTTTCTGTTCCTCCAAACATCTATATTTTTCTGGCAAATAGCTGAAGGTGGAAGTAATGACATCATGACAGACACATGAGATTCAGACCCCACCACCTTCAGAACAGTCATGGTAATGCAAAATGTATCAAGAACAAACTTCATAGGTTTGTAATAAGCGTATCTACTATCTGCCCTATACATCCCCCCAATGCCCTAATGGTAGGCTTTGTCCATATGTGATGCTCTAAGAGGTAGATAGGTTGGGTCAAAGCTGAGAAGCCTGACACACCTTGGGAAAGGGCAGCTTACATATGGCAACCACTAGAGTGTCTGTCAAAAAGTCATGTCTGTGCCACTGCTAGGCCAGTTAATGGGATATTGCCCATATCCATATGTTACCTGTGAATATGAGCATTATACATGTTTGCATTGTAAATCTAGAATACCTATATAGGGCATGAGTATAGTAAAGCACTGTTGCAGATGTGTGTGTTAAACTGCATGTGATATATTGAATTAATAATATTCATCTGTACAGTGTTCGTCTGGAAAAAGTTCACAGTTGTGACAGTTATCTGTAGTCACTTACACATATACTTGTGTTATGGCAGCTATATTGATACATTATCAAAACTGACTTCCCTGTTTTTTCACCCAGTCAGGTGGACCAATGACCAGAAGTCCTGGTATAATAGGTTGAGACGTATGACTGACCTGCAATACTGTAAAATGCCATAATGACATAAAAAACAAATTTGTACCAGGTATCCCCTGAGCATGTGTATGTATGTGTATGTTCAGCTGAAAGGCACAGAAGTAATAACATGGGTCACAAGCAGTCTGAAAAATAGGATGTGCTTGTTGCACATGTGTGTAATATCACTGTCACTGCATATAACAAAATATCACTTTATCCCAGCAGTATTTAAGGATTGGTCCACAGTTCATGCAGTAGGACATGGTGGGCATTCTACTGGGATTTGTCAACATGGCCTTGCATTTGTGTTCTGTTGACTGCGTTATGTTGTTAGTTGGGACCCCATAAGATAACATACATTGGCACTGCACAAGAGGCACAGGCCTTTGACAGAGGACTGTAGGCTATTTGGTAGTGATGCATGCCATCTGTAGCAGGCCAGTGCATTCTGTCATTCCTACATTCCCAGGCTGCGAGCCACTGGATTCTGCTGAGGTGACAGGGTAAGTGTGCGAGGTGTTAATGACAATAGTTCCTGTCCATATTAATCCATAGGTCTGGATGCTGGCAGGGTGTGGCTTACAGGTAGAGACACACCTGCATGGGACACCTCTTCAGCATGCAGCATTCTGTGGGTATTCCCATACAGAAGTGGGGGTCATACTGTACTCATTCCCAACAGCAAGGATATGACCTGTGATAAACCTGTGGCTGATGGGGTGAGCTGAGTGCATGTGTGATATGGAAGCTTCTTGCAGCTGACTCACAGATATACATAGGACATTCCCCTTATGCTGCCTTGTGCAGGGACATAGGCTGTCTGTCATTACTTCATAACTGTGCCTTTTGTGGTCTGCCAGTGATTGGCCAGACTACATCAGTATTTCATACTACACAGACAACTAATGAGCTGCTAACCTGTTATGTACAACTCCAAAAATGTGTGCAGTTGACAGTTACATTTTATGTACTCTGTCTAGGGTACTTCCACCTGTGTATTGTGTGTATGTCTGGGCCCACATTCATGCATGTCCATCTTTCAGATGGTGATAGATATTGACATCTGGACAGTGAGTATGGATGACTGCTGACATGGGTATTGCACAGAAACATTGTGGTTGGCGCTGCAGTTGTGGAACATGGCCCTGTCATCCACATTACTGGCCATAGGCCACCGAGACACAACCCTCCATGCCTACATGCTGACCACTTCCAGACAGTATTGAACACAACAACCTAACACACGGACCCCTGCATATTGACACATGCAACAATTTATCCTGTAGATTGGGCCAACTCAGGTAACCTGTGCTCCACTGTTATTACACCTCACATGTACATGTTACTGCATTTCTACATAGGATTGTGGGGAGGGGGCACACCTGATGACTTCAAACATTTGCTAGGATTGTACTGGTATTTCAGGTACTCTGTTGGCTTCCATTTCATTTTGTATTCTGACCTATCATGCAGACTTGAGGCATATCAGTAGAGTACAGATATTAGGTTTTAGTGGCCTACATTTCAGTTTCAGACTTCTTACCCTTCAGAACTAACATACAACTGCCAGACCTGTTGTAGTCTGTCTGTGTAGGTTTGGAGAGGGGCTGTTAACCACTGCCATCAATTGGAGGCCTTAGCATAGCCTTTCTTTATGGGCATCTACACTTGTCCTGCTGCCTGAGGCTGGTGGTGGGTTTGTGTGCCTCACTGACATGCATGTGTGTGTCCTATTGACACACATTTGGGCCACCACATGTACTGCAGTGGGATTTGTCACCTTGTCTAGTACTGCCTAGCATGTTGACACCAGTATTTGTTATGGATTTCATGCAGCCCATATAGGTGTCCACTATCTGCTGCCATCCCATTCAGCCACCCGATTCTCTTGCATGCTCACATCCATACCATAGATACAACTATCAGAACATACTACTCCATTTAGTAATTACTGGGAAGAGTGACTTCCTTGTGGCTGTGCCAGTATTGAGGATGGTGCTGGAGGGCTGACTATGTTGGATGTACATAGTACACTCCCTATACATGGTAAAGCAGAGGTAGTGTCATGTTTGGCATCCCTTTTACTGTATGTGCGAGTCAAAGAGAGGTGTCATTCCCTGGGCCCATACCATGTCAGTGTATGTGCTATGCATTGCCTCTTTGCCAAGGCCTGGGCATACTGGGCACACCTCCTTCTGCCTACATGGGCAGGCTCAGGTTGTTCCTCCTTCAAGTCCCTCTGTGCCTGTGATGGCCTTGGCAATGGTGGGGGGGCTGTGTGGCCTTGCCCCATGCTGTACCTGCTGCAGCTGTTTACGCAATATCATATTGTGTAACATGGCACATACTATGAATATTTGTACACATGTAGCTGGAGAGTACTGCAAGGCTCCACCGGATATGTCCAGGCAGCGGAATTGTGACTTGAGAATCCCATACACATGCTCTATTATGATTCTGGTTTGTGTGTGTGCCTCATTATGGAGTTCTTGTTGGGGTGTGTGTGCATTTCTGATGGGTGTCATCAGCCACGGCTCCAGTGAGTAGCGAACATCCCCCATTAGGTGGCCATATGGGATGTCCCCACTGGCAAATGACTGGAACAGGTGTGTCATATGCCAGATGTGGGAGTCATGATAGCTTCCAGGTCTGCCAGCACACACATTCAAGATAATGCCCTGGGCATCACACATGACCTGGCAATTGATGGAGGGGAAGCCCTTGCGGTTTATGTAGACCCTACCCCGCTCACCAGGTGGTGCTTTGATGTGTATGTACGTGCAGTCTATAGTACCCACTATCTCAGGGTATTCTACTATTTGGTGGAAGAGGCACATATTGCTGGTCAACGTCTCATGGGTGTTGAGGAAATATATGTGCTCAATGGCATGTACTGATCCAGGAACTGGTGGAGTACCCTGGATGCTGATGCCTGTGAGATCCCCATGATATCCCCAGTTGGCCTTTGGAAGGTACCTTTGGCTAGTATTCTTAAGCCTACACTTACCTTGGTATCCACTGGGATGGGTTCCCCTCTGTTGGTTCTGTGTGTGAGGTGTGGCCGGCACAGCTCAACAATGTGCTGTAGAATGTCCTTGTCAACCCTATTTCGCTCCACTATCACCAACTCATGTAGATCTTGGTAGGTTACCCTGGGTCTGTAGACTCTTCTCCTTCTCCTCACTGTGGGTTGGCATCAGCAATCACATCCTCACCACCCTCAGCCTCTTGTACATATTGATGTATGAGAGCAACAGCAGCGCCTAACATTTTCTTAGTTTTGTCAGGTAAAATTTCCCCGTCTGTGTACACTGGTGGTGTAGAGTTTGTCAAAAATACCAGACTGGAAGGTGTTTACATAGTTTATATTAGTGTACTCAGCTGTTCCATGTGTAATTGGCTGATTCTGATATATTTCACCTGCTAGCTATGCTAGTTCTCCTTGATTGCCTTCCTACTGCTGTTTTCTCTTCCCATTGCCTTCCCGTTTGAGCTCCAACGTGCAGTGCACATACCCACTGCTCAGATGTGAACAGAGCTGCTATTTCCTGTTTTTTTTTTTTTTTAAAGCCCGGTGCGTGATGCTCACACCTGATTAGGCAATGTAAACACTGCTAGGCAGCCTCAGATACATCTCCTTCCTTAGCTGTGCTTAGCTAAGGGCAAACACGGGCCACAAAGCTCTAATAAGCTTAAAGCATGCATGACACTCCCCCTTATGAGGTCATCTACCTCTTATACTTATACAATGGTGTTGCTGCACCTACATGGTTGGGTGCAAGCTTACCCTGAGAGGAAATCTGTTATTCAGTATCAATCCCCTCATTTACATAAAACAGTATGTTAATTCCTAGTTACCATGCTCACACTGAGCCTTCCTCCTTAGCAACCACAATTCCCTGGTATTGTTGTCTTATGCATACCATTGGCTATTATGGCAAAATGATGATTTGGGTTTAAAAGCTTATTTCCAACTTGTTTTCTTATTTTTGGGCCGATCCCGTTTGCGCACAACTGCCCTGCGCTTAAATGGCCGAAATCGGCCAAAAAAAGTTATTATCATACTTTTGCAACTATTTCTCATACCAATGGCCATATATTTGGCCATTGGCATGCCTACTACATTGAATACATGCTTCCTTTGGAGCTATCATGCCTCCATTTTGTAATTTGCATTACTGTATTTGGTTAGTAGACGAATACATTTCTGCTGGTTACACTATTCCTGCACAGAAACCTGCCTGCTTCCTGGATCTCTAATTCACCTAATTTGCATGGTTTTTACCAGCAAATGAGCTAATTAGCATAAAGTAGTGGTGTCTGTGCAGGAATAGTGTAGGAGCGCTCGTGCACGTTCCGGGAGCTCATTCCTGGATCTCTTGTCGACCATATTGCATGCAGCAGCTCTTGCACTATTGCTGCACTCCGTGCAGAGCTTGCTGAATCCAGGGTCCAGTAATTCTACAGTTCCCACCTTTTCAAATTGCCAAAGTCTGATTCTTTCCTAGAAATGAGAATTATTGCATTAAAACATATACCCACACTCAGTGCAAAGGACATAACACCACACTTTTTGCATAAATATAAATATTTATTTGTGTACTATTTAAGTTGTTTATGTCATTTCTTAAAGCATTTAGATGTTTGAAATACAAAATAACTGATTCATGCAACTATCAAAGAAAACATATGATACATTCTTGGTCCTACCATATCAGGACATTTTCCATTTGTCAGTTTTTATCAGCAGGACACAAATCCACAAAGAGGGTTTGTCCCTCACAAAGAGGGACAGGTGGTAACCCAAAGTAATCTGCAAACAAATAAGATACTCTGCTGTTTTGACTAAAGCCTTCAAGTAGTACAATAGTATAAAACACACTTGCCTTGAAGGCAAGAATCAATCAACACTTAATAACAGATTTTAGTTCAGCAGCCTCCAATTACACTCTGTACTTAACTCCCTAGGGGGAAAAGTATCAATTCTTACAATGTAAATGGATCATTTACATAACAATGCTTCACTTCAAACTGTACTATCACACTGACAAACAGAACTGTGTGCAAAACAGTAAGCTCTACCCCACCACTGTCCCCATGGTGAAATGTATGAAAATGTACAGCCATATACCTTCATGTTTCTTATTAGTAATATCCCTCACAGTTTCTAACAGCCTAGGTTAGAAATATTTAAAACCCCTCTACCATAAAATGTCTTACAAGGGTATATAACAGAATTCTTTATACACTGACCTCTTGATGTAGAGGGTCATACATGTTGTCCAGCTGTAGCCCTCATATTTATGGCCCCTACCCCACAACATGTGTGGGAGTCCATAACATCACTGGAATGTTAGCAGGAATGTCAGCACTAAATAATGATAGACCATACCTATCGACCTCTTACTGCATGACATCTGGACAAAGCCTGGTATATACGTTGATGACAGAGACCAAAACACAGGGCCATACTTGAAATATTGCTGTTATACACTGTTAAAGTTGTTGGCATTACAGGATTGGTTGCAACATACACTTTCTGAGGAATATGACGTCAGAAACACAAATGGATGTTGCCATGTACTGATACAATCAACAGAGAGAATGCCACTGATTTGTCAAGGACAACACCTGTCTGGGTAACAGACAAAACATAGCAGCCAAACATCTGGCCATTATGTGGATAGCCCCACAGTTCGGAGCTATGCAGACAGACTGCATTCCATGCAAAACTAACAAATGGTTGGGAGGGTGGCCTAAAGTTTAAGGTGTTCACCTTACAAACACAAGGTGCAGGGTTTGATTCTCACAAGGGATAATTGGCTACGCTTAAAATGGCTCACAAGGGCAGTTAGCTTAGTATGAACCTATGAATCTAGGTTCATATTTTGGATTGGGAGTGTGGCGTAATGGTTAAGGTGTTTGCCTTACAAACACAAGGTGCAGGGTTTGAGTCTCACAAGGGATAATTGGCTAAGCTTAAAATGGCTTGCAAGGGCAGCTAAGGTGTTTGCCTTACAAACACAAGGTGCAGGGTTTGAGTCTCACAAGGGATAATTGGCTAAGCTTAAAATGGTTGCAAGGGCAGTTAGCTTAGTACTAATCTATGAACCTATGAACCTATGTACACATAAACCCTGTAAAACTAGTAGTATTCAAAGCATATAATAGCAATACCCACACTCTGTCCCTCAGTCTGGAACCTTATACAAACATGTAGTTGGCATGTGTCCACAAGTCTTGTTGTAAGAGGTATTCCTACCTGCTGTCTGTAACACTGCTGCCCCCAGACATGAAGGATGTCTTCCATACAGGCAAGGTAAAGGGACAATGCCCACATGATGTAGTCATTAATAGTAGTGGGTTGCTATGACATTGGCTGTTGGAAGAACTAGACAGCTGCCTGCATGCAATTAGCAAGTGGGGAACACCAACTGGTGCAGACGCTATCACCTGATCATGAGCATTACCTACAAAAGCCATGCTGCAACCTATTCAAACCAGCTTGATCCCTGTAGTGGAGAGAGATAGAGAGAGAGAAAAAAACAAAACAAAAATAACACACACAAAAAAAAAAAACAAGAAAGACAAAAACTGGAACAAAGAAAAAAGCACAATAATAAAACAGGTATGTGAAACATGTAAGTATGTAATTGAATGTAGTACTTAGCCTGTAATAATGGGATATATGATTTTGAAATAATTATATATGGCAACAAGACTTGCTGTAATGACATCCTGCTGAACAACTGCTATGGACAAACCATCTGGCTCTGTCTGCAGTGGGCCATACCTGTCAACTGTACAGATCTTCACAGAATGTCAAGATTTACCCATTATAGTGTTTGGTCTGTTCTTCCTAACATCTATATTATTGCTGGCAAATAGCTGGGGATGGAAGTCATGAAGTAATGTCAAAAACCTGAGCTTCAGACCCCACCACCTTCAGAACAGTCATGGTAATGTAAAATTTATTATGCTACAAATGTCATAAGTTTGTAACAGGAATATTTAAGATCTGTCCCTATTTACTCCCCCCCTAATTTTAGGCTTTGTCCAGATGTGATGCTCTAAGAGGTGAAGAGGTAGGGTCACAGCTGAGGAGCCTGACTCACCCTGGGAAAGAACAGCTCACATGTGGCAAGCACTAGAGTATCTGTCAAACAGACATGACTGTGCCACTGCTAGGTCAGTTAATGGGATGTTGTCCATATCCATAATATGTTACTTGTGAATATGAGTACTATACAGGTTTTTATTGTAAATCTAAGATACCTATATAGGGCATGTGCATAGTAAAGTACTGTTGCAGATGTGTGCGTTAAACTGCATGTGATATATTGAATTAATAACATTCAACTGTACAGTGTTCTGCTGGGCAATAGTCACAGTTGTGACTGATATCTGGAGTCACATACACATATATTTGATTTATGTCAGCTATATTAATACATTATCAATATTGATTTCCCTGTTGTCACCCATTGATGTGGACCATTGTCCAGAAGTCCTGGTATAACATGTTAAGTATGACTGAGCTGCAAGACTGTAAATACAGTGTGCCATACTGACATAGAACACAAATGTATACCAGGTATTCCTGAGCACATGTATGTATACGTATGTTCAGCTGAAATGCACAAAAGTAATAACATGGGTTACATGCAGTTGGGAAAATAGGTAGTGCATGTTGCACATGTGTGTAATATCAGTATCACTGCATACAACAAAATAAAATGTGTACAGCTATTGATTGTTGCATTGCCATGTCACTGATATGGGTACTACAGTAGGCATGATTATCAGGTAGTAATCAGAGGAGTGTACAACTATGTTATGACCCACTGTCCATGTCTACCACTAACACCTTATCAACTCCCATATACACTAGATAACCAAAGTGTACAGACCCCTGTTGTAATGCCAAGTTTGTATGCTGTATGCCAATGAGACCACAGAAAATCATTTCAAAATGCCTCTCACCTCAAATGTGATCCATAACCTGTACAATTCTATTGACAAAGAAACAAAGCTGTTTCAAAGAAGGTGAACAACCATTGCCAAGTGAAGATGTGTCATGATGTTAGAGTACAAACCAAGACAAATGGATGCTGTAATTATCTCAGCAGGTGTTTACACAAGATATCAGTTTAAGGGTGTGCACACACATTCAATTGGCTTACTGTACTGAGTATTATTTCACATATGTTTTCACAGAACAGATTGTTATGTTTTCAGTTGAACTGAGCAGGCTATAGGTCACATTACAGGTGGGGATTGTGTTGAAATGAGCTTTTGTGGAGGTCATGTTTCAATTGCACAACTACCAGGCATTGTAACAGGGGTGTGTACACTTTATATCCACTGTAGCTATATGGAGTCAGCAGTACCTGACCTGTACAACCAGCCTCCACCAATGATAGAGTAATCCCCATTGGTGGACAGCAGTAATACACAAAGCACATATTAGGTTGCTATAGTTGCTGTACAGGGACACATAGGTGCAGGCAACAACTTGGAAGCAAGTCTGCCTCTATCTGAGCAAGCATGTAAGTTCATAGGTGACTTCCTGTAAGGCTAACTATGACTATAAATCAGACATATTCACACCACCAAGGCCAATTGCAATAACATCCCCACATATGTAGTCAATCTCAGAGGCAGTAACACAATTCAACCTGTACTGTGGGTAAAGCACACCTCATACATACATGCCATGGATACAGGCAACCTTCATCAGACAGGTTAGGTGGGAACAGTGCCACCCTGTTTACATTTGTACAGAGGGATATGCACATCAACCACACTCCTGCCTCATCATTGGTGAGCATGTACATAATGCCCACTGATGGCAACAACAGCAAGTCTCCATGGGAAATGAAAACATCACAGTCTACCTCCTACATAAACTCAGACATGCTCACGGCTCCATCACACATTACAGTCAAACACAAACTTTCCACCATCCACACGCCATCCACATGGAAGATGGCCACTGTCATCCCTCTACATAGAATTGAATGGAGAATAGATGATTATGCAATTAAGTGTCCAAAATTGAGGGAACTAGACAGGTCAGGGCCAGAAGTGTGATGCATGATGCCAAAGCCATGATAACTTACAATGTTATGGTATAGTCTGGATTATTTGCGAGTAATATCCACTGTTGATATGCAAGTGGACAACCGTATGAGGTCCTGTGACCTTTTTTCCTGTTTATGTCTTCCAAGTAATATGCAACGTCCACGGCTGCCAGCATTCACCAACATAGAGAATGGCACCATCATACAATATGCCATACAACATTACAACATATTATTCAGCCACAGAGCCCAGGATCTGCAGGAGAAGACTGCCATGTGGAATGAGCTTGTCCACAGGGGAAATGATGTCAGCCTGCACAGCCAAAATTATGAGCAGGTGTGGCATCATTGCACTGACCTCATCTGCCATGCCTGTCAGTGTGCTACTGCCATTGCAAGGGACTGGCTAGCCACATGTGGAAGTCATGCCATCCAGTCCCCACTGACACATGCTGAGGAGCTCCTCACAAGCCTTGGGGCACCCGCCCACCGGACAAACCATCAAGCTGAAGACAGCAATGTGGAGGTGGGTGCCACCCACACAATGGAGGAGGAGTGTGCAGGTAAGGCCCCAATGCACATTACTAGAACACTGTTGCTTATCCATTTTTATCAGTAAAGTATCTACATGCATATGTCAGATAAGATAGACTGTTGATGGAATGTAGTAATGCACAGATGTGCATAATCCTTAGTATTGGGGTGTGGACTATCAATGTGCTGAAATGCTGCTTCCACCCTGTACCAATGCTACAGGTGTGGCTACTGACATTACTTCTCTCACACAATTATTTAAGTCCCTCTGGTATACAACTGGGGCAGCAGCCTGAAGCTGGTGAGTATGGAGTTGTTTTGTTGAGGTTTGCCATGTTAAGGCCATGCTATTTGCCATGCACACATTTAATACACCTACCCATAATGCATGCTGTACATGTTCATCTTTGTTGGTGTTAACTACATGGCATCACAGCGGTCACCATGGTGGCATATCTGAAGGGTATGTAAGATTCCTACAGTATACCTCACAACCTGTCAGTGCAAGATGTGTGGACAGATATAAACAAAATGGTGGGAAAAATGGACTACAGTAGGGACATGTATGAAACATTACTCTTATACAGTGGATACAACAGTGTATAAACCACTATTACAATTGCAACTGTTCCTGATATATGCAACGGCAGACCACAATAGCACATTCCACACCTTTTACAACCTGTAATGTGATCCTAACATGAGCAATGAATGTGTAATATGGAATTATATGTTAGGACAACAGATATGGGGTATATAAACCTTACAGAACACTGGAAGCATATGTGTGCACATACTCCAAATAACATATTGTGGAGGCAGCTTGTGATGTACTGACAACATTCACTCTTCTTGAGTACACACCTGCCATCAAGTACAAGGCCTCAATGTCACACCAAGTCATGGTCTGCTGTTCAAGAAGTATGTCAATGACATTTGCCCAGTCGCCTGCAACAGAGGCAGCCATGGCTTCTACACATCTTACAAAGCATGAAATGGATCCCACATCCGAAAGGTGGCAGTCAGGAGTAGAAATTAATCTTACCTCACCATTACATATACCATGGCAAACAGAGCAGGCAGTCATCTAGAGGTGTATTAAATATGGGACAACAGTGATGTAGAAAATAAACAGATGCCCATCCAAACAGATGACAAAACATGTTGAAAGTGGTCGTGGATGCTGCCCAGAGACATGCAGCAACACTGAGGGAGTTGCAGGAATGTTTAGCAAGTACTGCCTGTGCAGTACCTGTATCGACAATTGCCTGGATTCTGCATAAGTGTGGCCTATGAAACAACATCCAGGCTCTGTACAGGTAACATCAGTATAACAAAAAGTCTCCCAAAGGCATGTGTTGCAGTGTGTAATGGTGTCATGAGACCAAGGCTCAAACCTGCAGACAGTATTCATAAAGATATGTGTGATGCACAAGCAACACCTCACTCCACCTCAGGTCCACCATCCCCAACTTTTAGCTTGCTGGTGCCAGTGTACACCTTTAGGGTTGCTGTTCATTAGCTAGAACTAGGCCGGTAGACATGGTGTGTGGAATTGGGAACACTGTAAAATAACACTAGTGTGGCCCATAGTTGTCATGCATCTGCAATAAGGCTGAGAATGAGGAGGAGTGTCAGCTTGAAACACAACAGTGAACTGAAGAATACATCCAAAGCTAGCTAAGAATGGCTGTATCTGAACACAGTCAAGGTTATAAATTGTGCCAGACATAACCCAGACTCTACAGCAATAGTGAAGCGACTGTGTGACCTCCAAGGGCTGTGGACATGAGCTGACCTTGCAATCTGGCAGAGTTGGGTGACCTTTGTAGGGCAGACAGACCAAATAATGCCAAGTAAAGATGGGCCATGCTAGTATAACCCTTCCAGGAATAGTGACTGATGTAGTTCACTTAACAGGTGCTTCAACAAACTATTGTGTTAAGGGTGTGCACACTTATGCAACCCACATGTTTTATGCATCTCATTCAGCATCTCCATGGCTAACACATTTGTTTGATACTGCATTGGATTGCACAGATCATATGTCACATATCCAGTGTGTGTAATGTTATCAAATGCAGTATTTTGGCCCCACTGCATATCATAGAAGAGGCTAGCATGTCAACAGGGATGTGTACACTCCTCATATCCACATTAAGTTTTGAAGGTTGTTGGTGTAATCGGATTTTATTGCACATATGTGTACTGCTGATGATGAGATCTGCAAATCAAATGTCAGGCATTAATTATTGACATCAGTCCTCATATCATCCCAGTTATGTGTCAGACAAACAAAAACATACAGGTCTTAATTTAAATTTTTTGTCTGCCTCTCACAGGTGGAGAGGTGGGTCAGGGTCCCTCCTGCAGGCAAACTGATGTAGTGTCCATACAGACTTTGACAATGATGATAGGTATGGTGAGGCATAGGCAGGGTTGTCAGGGGTTGAATCTGTGCCATTGGTTGGCAGCTCACTTTTATCCACCCCATCCACAGTCACAATGCCCACACATACCCCTTCACTAGTGGCCATAGATGAGGGACAGTTGGCAGGTGGTGGCATGGGACAGGAAAGTGTGGTGACTATGGCAATTGTGTCTGTACACAGCAGCCATAGCCGGATGACCGGCAAGGTCCCACGCAGGCAAATGGACAGGGTGCTCATAGGAGGGCTGCTGGCCATCATGCCCTGGCAGAAGTGCCACAGCAGGTGTCACCAGACACATGTTATGGGCCATCATGGAGGCACAGGCACTTACAGAACATTACACCAGAGATAGTCTGAGGCTCCAGAGGGCTACTCTTTCTGTTGTACATGACTGCTTTCATGATCATGCAGATGCCCACCGTTATTTTGCAGATGTCATGGATAGATGGTGGGTTGAGATGGTGGGAATCCTCAACCGTGTGGTGTCTGTGGTGGAGTGAGTGGTGAGAGTAGGGCATCAGACAGGTGGACATAGGTCAGCAACATCAACAGCAGGAGGTCTACGTGGATGTGCAACATCTCACTCCCACTCCCATAATGGCAGTACCAGCACCAGCACTGCAGGGGGGGTGTTGTCCACACCACAATGCAGCAGGCCATGTGCACATGGTCCTGGCTAGTCCCAACAGGGACGCAGATCCAGCAGACAATTGTCATCATCAGGGGAGAGTATCATATCTTGGCTTCTGCCCGTGCAACCCCTGACAGTCGCAGATCCCGTGTCTGTGGCTGGACACAGTGAACTGTACATCCTGCCATGTATGGTCCGCAGCTGTCCAGTATACCCTTGTATAGGGCAGCCACATGGTAGAACTGTGTGCACACACACACACACACACACACACACACACACACACACACACACACACACACACACACACACACACATCACCAACTCAGATAGGGCACCTCCATACCTACACACACCACATTTGCACGGCCATTTAATAAACAATCCCCTAACCCACACACATGATGTCAACCAAATGGCTCAGCCTAGGCCTCTGGCAAACCCACACCACACCCTGTGCATATGATGATACCTGTGCCACATCCCTGTCATCCCTAGTATCGATGCAGGGACATGATAATATGGTTCTGATGCACAGGATGAATGTACTACAGTTTAGCAATGTAATGCTGTTTAAAGTGTTGTCAGCTGGAATGCTTAATGCTTACACATCAGGGTGTGTAGCTGTCAAGCCATGATGCATTATTGCTGTTATTAACACTAAATGACTAAATGTGGTCTCCATAATGTACTCTGTTTGTGTTCTAGGTGTCTGTGTTTCAGGAAGATGTTGGTATGATGATCTTTACTACACGGGGTGTGGCACTGTGGTAACACATTAATTGTGTCAAGTAACAAGTCTGTATAACAGTTACTACATGTGCCAGTTCCCCTTTATAATCTCGAAATACTAAAATCTCTAATTTCAGTATCTCTAAACCATAAAGGCGAATGTTCAAAATCCCAAAACCTCGAAATACAAAATCACGAACATTAACACACCATACACCACAAAAAACACACACCATCCTACCGACACTACAAAAAATCAAACAACAAAACATATACAAACACAATAACAAAAATCAACACACCAACACTACATATAAGCAAGGAGGGCAAGCCCCCCTGCACCCCCCAATGTGAGGGGCTGTGCCCCCATACCCCCCACTTATATATAGTAACTCCGAGATTGCACAAACCAAAAAAGACAGCCAGCTGACACCCAGACATTCTACAGTCCCACACACACACACACACACACACACACACACACACACACACACACACACACACACACACACACACACCCAACACTTACGCACTCAACTTTCACCTGCCTACTCTAACCCACACGCACAACTTAGAAACACACTCACATACATTCAAACTCCCAACCGAAACCCCTACAAAACACTCACTTACCTTAAATCACACCTAAACCCACACACAACACCGTACACCATCCACACAAAACACTGCACGTCATGCAGCGTAAAGTCATAACTGCAAATTTGAGATATTCAAATTCACGATTATGCACTTTCGCTAATTCAAAAATTTGCCTTTATGGTCTCAAGATACCGAAATTTGAGATTTCAGTATTTTGAGATTATAAAGGGGAACCCATGTGCCACATGGCTGATAGGTCTGAGGGGTGTATATGGGTGAGTGCATGGTGGCTGATGTAAGTAGCTCTTCTACAGTGGATAATGGTAAGTGTCCTGGGTGACACATACCAAATGTTTGTCAATAACACACACACAGAGGCTTTTGTGTTGATGCAATACACAGAGAATACTGTTCACATGGATGTACTTCATTTTTCAGAGAACTCATTTTGGCCTATGTAGTTCCATAAAGACCAAATTGCCAAAACATCCCATTAGTAAATAATCAGTCCGCCAAATTTAATTTAATTGAAAATGGTACTGGCATGGTATATGTCCTTTTCCCCAATGTAGTGCAATCCTGGAGTTGGTATACATAGGTGTGCTGGTGTGCGGGCCACATCCCCCCACTTTGGAGGGTGTGGGGTGGCATAGAACCACACATAATGTGATTAACAACTACTTAACCTGTTAACATAAACTGGACAGTATAACAGCACACTTAGCAGGGGGATATGCACAATACTGCCAATGTGGGTGACTGTGCCCACAACAACCACACCCAACTATATATACCAACTCCAGTATCTTTGTACAGCTGTACAGTGGGGAAAATGGCATTTACACATCCACTACTAGTTTTGATGGAATGAATTTCCACAAGATGATTGCTTTGCAATGTTACCTTTTGCCAGTTAGTTCTCAGGCAAATGATATCCTGGGAAATATATTTTCTGCAAACTGAAGTACATCCCTTCACATACACACACACTTACTTGGCAACACTGAGATTAGAACCCCTACCTAGGTACTTATTGCTATTAATGTGTTTGGCCTTAATTGCACACAACACAGAACTTGTAGGGTGAGGTGTATCCCGAGCTTCTTGTAAAGTGAACAACATCACCAGGCCTTGTACAGTATGGTAATGGGGGATGTACTGGGTGTTAATGGACAATACATAGTATAACATATTGACATATACACATTGACAACCACATACAGTCATAGACACATTTGACAGACCTGGATTTAGCAGTGTTGACTACCTTGTCAGTGACTCCATACCATTACAGAGTTTTTGCACAAATAACATGCAATATTGGGCTGAAGAGTGTCATCAATTACCTGTATGGTTAATGGCAACAGCGATCCTCATACAGTGGACCTTGGGACATGTACTGGGGGTACCATGGTGTAAAGACAGTATACCCATCACCCCACCCCACACTGGATATTGTACTCACTGAAACCCATGATAATGCTTTGACATACCCACAATCACACATTTACCAGGAATGCAATATAAACCCTTGTCTAATTATTGCTACTACAGGGATATGGATTTATTGTACAAGCCACAGGGATAGAAGGGTGAGGGTTTTGTCATGGCTGTCCTAATGTCAGCAACATCACCATCCTTTATAATGTATGGCAAGGTTTAGTGTATTTGGAGAATGAGGCCTCCGAATGCTGTCTGCCTTAAATATACACACTCACACACACTTGCACACACATACACACACACACATACTCACATTTTCCAGGGCTCAGAGGGTAATGCATGCCTATCTACCCATTTGTGGAACAGTGATATGCTGGTACTGCAAGCTTCAGGTAGCCCATAGGGTGAAGAGTGTCACAAAGTAAATTTAATGTGAATTACAGCAGCAGCCCTTTCTAAGTATAGCAATGGGGGGGGTGTAGTGGATGAGAAGGCCTTCAGAGTATTTTCAACTACAAGTTTACAAACACAAAAGCAATGTTATATTCAGTAATGCACACATACACATTTGACAGTTCTGAGGTCCATAGCTGCAGGTGTTCCAAGATGTGTACCAGGCTAATGTCCATGGAGAGATGAGAAGAGTAGGGCATTTGAGTACACTGGTAACATGCCACCTGACATTTTTCAGCAGGCCATCTATCAACTGCTGCCACTTGAGTGATCCCCAGAGTGACAGTTAAATTCAACATCCACTCATCTGGTTTTCTCTTGAAGAGGGCCAGTGAGGTGCTCTAATTGACATGTATGCAACATATATTGCATAACATGGCCAGTGTCTGGGTTAGGGAACTGTACCCAAACATGTTCTGTTGACTGTGGTGGTCTGGTTGAGGTATCCATGGCATGTGGCGAATACAGATTACGGTTTCCTAGCTGTGACATTCATAACAGAGCTGGGCAGACATGTCATTGTCAGTCAATCAGAGATTACCTGTATGCAGCCAAGAGGAATACCTGACATCTGCACATCTGTACAGAGAACAGACAGAAAATAGATAGCCAACAGGTTATGCATTAGGATGAATGTTTTGAAAGACAGGCGTCTGAAACGGATAGGTATGCCATTATTACATGACAGCAGTCCTCAATGGCATGTCCTAAAAACATAGTAGTCTACAGTTAATATTAACATATCAGATCAATATCCAATAGGAGATACATAAAAACATACAGCTCAAACACCAAGAACATGATAGTCAGTACTTAGAGTCCAGCTTTGCATGCAGGGTTGTATGGTTCCAGTACTACAATGTGCAATCTTCTCTTACTTGGAAAAGCACTGTTAAAAGTAGTAATGTAATGATACAATACATGCAAGTGTGACTGCATATAATCTGGGATACTACCCAAGTATGAAGCACATACAAAGAAAAAAGATTGTGGTACTACCCATGTATACTCAGGTGTCCCATACAGTATACTCACACTTCTTGTTACTGTAATTACAGCACATAGAAGCATGTTATGTACATGGAATTAAATACACATATTAAAGATGTCACTACCCTGCTATTTGATCAGACTAGAATGTGATCACTGGTTACCAGGGCTGAGCTATTCTTAGCAGGTTTAAGCATTGCTTAAGTGTAAATGTTAAGCAGATTTGGGCACTAGTACGTGAAGGCTACATGGAGTAAGCACGTATTCTTTTAACCTTATGGTAGCAGGGCTTACTGTCATGTAAACTCATGCAAATGACTTAAAGCTGCTTTAAAGCACCTTAATCACCCTGTCTCCATTAGCCCTTCTGCCCAGCAACAAAATAAATAGCCCAAACAGGTCTTTAACGCAGGACCATGTACACTATAGTCACAGCACCTAACCACTAAGCCATCTTAGCTGTAAGAATGCCTGCTGTTTTCTCAACTATATCATTCAGTACACATACTGATAGTAGTGAACAACTGCTTTGAGTACTACAATTGTTTACTACTTGTTAGTGAAAACAGTGTGGAATCAGTCATGTTTCTATATCTAAATATACACATATCAGATAAATATGGTGAGATACATCTGAGAAGAAATATACAGCACTCATGTTTACACACAAAACGTATATATATAAGTGTCTTGCCACCCCTATGATGCCTTATTAGGCAGTGTCCCTGATGTTATTACCACCAAAACAGCTACACATGTATGCAATCTGAGGGTCATGCTGGTCAACAGTAGACATCTGTCAGGATGCAGTCACTCAGAGGAGTTGTTGGAGTGGAGGACATATGTCTGCTGTAATGGAGAGGTGGTTCAAAGCAGCAGAGAGCAGACCTACAGTATCAGGTTATCACACATTCCACATCTGTCAGGCCCCGAGCATGTACCACACCTCCACTGGTGGTGTTGTCTCCATATTCATGATGGGTAGGAACACCTCCAGACTAGTATCCCATCATAATGGATTGGTGATACTTCCGGTAAAACTACCTTGGGGTAATAGTGCAATCCAGACCATAGCCTGCTATGGGTCCACATCTAGGTCGCTAGACTGTCAATGCACATTCTTCAACATCCTGCCATCTGTGATGGTCCAACACATCACTGACATAGATTGAGTCTTCAACTACCCCTCCATCACCCTGGGAAAGTGGCCAAGTGCCAGTACAGTGGCCCAACACTTTTGCGAGTCATCATTTCCATTGCCCTGGACCAGCTCATACTGACCCCCAGTAGAGGATGTAAAAATCTTGACCTGTGTTGACTACTTAGATATGGGACTGTTGCACATCCACAGATGTCAATTCCTCATGGTGAGATTCACACAGGCTGTAATCAACATGGAACTCAACATGTCAGCCACACCCCCCACAAAGGTAACCACCTTGCAAACCCTCTCCAAAGCTGGCTTTGCTGCCATGAAAACAGGAGTGGATGTCTTCACTGCACCCATGGCAATGAGAAATGGCTGCATGGCTGTGGAATCATACACATATGCACTGTACAAACAGATACATGAATGCATGGTACTAACCAGAGCCAACCAAACCCAGACACTGTCCTCCAAACACTGGGAGAGAATGTGATGGTCCCCTGCCATTACTAAAGTGTTCATCAGAAGGAGGCCATTGTTGCAGAGAAAGGTGGTGTATCATGACTGTTGAACTCCCTTATTAGCCTCAAACACAACTTTGGATCCCACATGGAATCCCCTACGCACATCTATGATGGCAGAGATGCAGCAGACAATGATGACAGTCACAACAGCCTTTGATAGTTACATCAACAACCTCCACAGCATTAAATACAAGTGCTGCGAGTTACTGCATAATGCTAATACCTATCCTGAGACAACAGATATTGACCACAGTCTTGGCAACACATTTAGTGTCAGCTTTACCCCTCTCTCCCCCACAAGTGAAGTGATTAGTGAATGTGTTGTCACATGCTGTATCCCTTTTCCATTCTGGGCATCTGTGTGTCACCAGGATGTGGCCCTACAGCATCACCATGGGGTATGGCAGTGTGGTGACACATCCCCCATGTCATAGGCAGGGTACAGTATGTGCATGGAAATCCACGGTCTGTAACACAGTGATTGCATATGCCTCACAGATTATAGGGCTGAGGGTTGTACATAGGTATATGTTGATTTACATCTGTTGTAAAATGGAGAACGGTATGTGTTGTGGTTTAGACACACCTCCGAAAGCTAATAACCACAGCCACAGGGAATATTCATCACACAAACACACTGTTATTACTAGTCACACACACACACACACACACACACACACACACACACACACACACACACACACACACACACTTGTCAGTACTGAGATCCATAGGTTCATTGCTTCATAGGTGTGTAGCAGGTGAATGGGCCTGAATGTTGTACAAGGCTAGCCCAAGGAATACCCTGGCATCAGGCTACATGAAAATAGTCCCAAGTGTGGCTCAGGAGTATAGTCACTAGAGTGGTCCTTAGGGGTGGGTATTGCATTCCCCATCCACTCATCCAAATTTATATTGTGGGTGGCCAGTGATGTGCACTGCTGCACATGTATGTGATTTGTATTCCATAACATGGACAATGTCAGGGTTGTGCACATGTCCCACATGCATATTCTTTGAAGTGTGGAAGTGTGTTTGAGGTCTCTGGGGCATGTTGTGTGGACAGATTGGTATCTTCAGAAGTAGCATTCCCGACCTCATTTGTTGAGACCTGGCTATGTAACTGAGGTAGTGATTGCACCTACATAGACAGTATGATATGAGGATTCATTGGAGATATTAGTGTCTGTCCATACAGGGCATGTGTATAAGGCATGGTCTTCCCTTTATGGGGGTATGTTTGCAAACTCTACAGTTGTTGCAGGCATCCAGTGGGAAATATGTAAAAAATGCCACTATACACATCAACTGAGCTACTGAGGGGATGGAACAGGGTTCCATGTCCTTTTACTTACTGCATAGCACACACTCTGTTAGGAGATGAAACACATCGCAGTACTTTCTGATGTCAGTGGCACTGTTGTGGTCAATAGGCATGTAGTCCACTGCAATCACACTATGGGTAGTGTCTGTGAGGCAATTTTCAGGATAACTACTGATATAGTTGTTGCTGCCTAGTCAAGTGTGTTTGTGTATGATCCGTGGATTGCCTATATTGTTCACTAATCCATACTGTCACAGAGTCATTGCACATGGCACTAGACATTTCTGGCTGTGGATTGTCTACACCACCTCTACAGTGTTTGACAACTTTTGGCCTTGTAATGTGGACATTGGGACATATAGGTCCTCAATATAATAATGTAGCAAAACCCATCCCACAAGGGATCCTGTTATAACACAATCACACCAACTCCCACACAGGATACTTATGACAGACATACACAAATATACACATGACAGTACTGACAGTACTTGACAGTACCAGGGTTTGATGTTATACACCTACAGCTACCAACCTGTTTCTGCAGGATATCTGTAGATAGGTTGATAATATGGAGTCACAATGGGTGAAAGATAGGGGGATATTGTAACTATTGTTGTCTGTGCTGCTTGTGTTACATGGTTGGTGTTAGCAGAGATATTCAGACATATGCACTGTTTTACACTGTGATGTATTAAGTCATCAACTACTGACAGATATAATTACTTGTTCACAGTTATTTACCAGGAAAATACAAAATGAATGAAGCTGAGTCCAGTATTGTGGGCCACAGTCTACACATTCTTTCACACTCCTGACATTCTGGAGGGGTAGCTACAGACACTTGCTGATGGGTCTGTGTAAATGGTCCAGCACCTTGGTAGTATGGTGGCTGAGGATCCCCTTCTTGTACATATATTGACTTAACAGAATGCCCATATTCTGCCATGGCCATACCTCTCAGCTGGACAGATTCACCCAGGTTACCCAGAGACAGGGCTCATATATCTGGTCAGTTTCCCTTCACATTGTGGCTTATGAGCAGGTTTGTAGCCACCCATTAATGGGTTTGCAGGCAGGGGTAGTATGGGCACACATCAGAGTTTCAGACTTCACACTTTCCAAGATGTCCAGCTACTACACCCCCTCTGGTATTCTATCCTCTTCCTAACATTATGCAAGTGATATGTGAGAAGTATCCCTATAGCTGGCCCTTCATCCCAGCAGTATTTATGGATTGGTCCACAGTTCTTGCAGTATGACATGGGGGGCATGCCACTGGGATTTGTCAACATGGCCTTGCATTTGTGTTCTGTTGACTATGTTAGATTGTTTGTTAGGACCCTGTGAGATACCATACATTGGCACTACAGGTGAGGCACAGGCCTTTGACAGAGGATGGTAGGCCATTTGGTAGTGATGCAGGCCATCTGTAGCAGGCCAGTGAATTTTGTCACTCATACATTCCCAGGCTGTGAGCCAGTGGATTGTCCTGGGGTGACAGGGTAAGTGTGCGAGGTGTAACTGGCAATAATTCCTGTCCATATTGATCCATTGGTCTGGATGCTGGCAGGGTGCTGCTTACAGCAAGGGATACACCTGCATAGGACACCTCTTCAGCATGCTGCATTCTGTGGGGGTGTATATCAAAAGCTCGAAAGCTGAAAAGTTTGAACACCAAAACCTTGAACTTGAAAGTTGGAAGACTGAAAATATCGAAGCCACGGAACATCGAATTCTTTCCCAGGGAAAGAATTTGTTGGGCCATTTCCGCAGCTTCGCTATTTACTCCATTGTGGTGCAATCTCGGAGTTGGTATATTTAAATAGGGGGGGTGTGTGGGGGGGGGTGAAAATCCCCACATTAGAAATAGTTTGTAGTGTTCGTGTGTTTAGCGTTTTGTACTGGAATAGTGATTTTTTTTCCTGAGGAAAAAAATCGCTGTTTTCAGTCCTTGAGGTTTTCAGCTTTTGTGGTTTTGGGTTTGATGTTATAACATTCTAAGTTTTGAAACTTTGATGTTGTGATATAGATCCCATTCTGTGGGTATTCCCATACAGAAGTGGGGTCATACTGTACTCATTCCCAGCAGCAAGGATATGACGTGTGATAAACCTGTGGCTGATGGTGGGGTGAGATGAGTGCATGTGTGATATGAAAGCTACTTGTAGCTGACTCACAGGTATACCTGGGACATTCTCCTTATGCTGCCTTGTGTATGGACAGAGGCAGTCTCTCATTACTTTATAACACTGCCTTTTGTGGTCTGCCAGTGATTGGCCAGACTACAATATTCCATACTACATGGACAACTAATGTGCTGCTAACCTGTATATACAATTCCAAAGTTGTGTGCAGTTGACAGTTACCTTATATGCACTCTGTCTAGGGTACTTCTACCTGTGTACTGTGTGCATGTATGGGCCCATGTTCATGGCATGTCCATCTTTCAGACAGTGACAGATACCGACATCTGGACAGTGAGTATGGACGACTGCTGACATGGGTATCACTGGGAAGCATTGTGGTTGGCACTGCAGTTGTCAAAACATGGCCCTATCAACCACTGAGACACAACCCTCCATGCCTACATGCTGACCACTTCCAGACAATATTGAACACACAACTTAACACACAGACTCCTGCATATTGTACACATGCAACAATCTATCTTGTAGATTGGGCCAGCTTGGGCAATCTGTGCTCCACTGATATTACTCCTCACACTTACATGTTACTGCATTTCTACATAGGATTGTGGGGGGGTGGGCACACCTGATGACTTTAAACATTTGCGATGACTGTACTGGTATTTCAGGTACTCTGTTGGCTTCCATTTCATATTGTATTTTGACCTATCATGCAGACTGGAGGCATATCAGTAGAGTACAGATCTTAGGTTTTATTGACCTACATTTCAGTTTCAGACTTCTTACCCTTCAGAACTAACATAAAACTGCCAGCCCTGTTGGAGTCTGTCTGTTTTGGTCTGGAGGGGGAGCTGTTCACCATTGCCATCATTTGCAGACCTTATCCCACCCTTTCTTTATGTTCATCTACACCTGTTCTGTAGGCTGAGGCTGGTGGTAGGTATGTGAGCCTCACTAACATGCATGTGTGTGTCCTATGGACACCCACAGTTATTTGGGCCACCACATATACTGCGGTGGGATTTGTCACCTTGTCTAGTACTGGCTAGTATATTGACACCATCATTTGTTATGGATTTTATGCTGCCTATATAGGTGCTCGCTATCTGCTGCCATCCAATTCGGCCAACCGATTCCCTTGCATGTTTGCGTCCATACCATAGATACAACTATCAGAACATACTACTACATTCAGTAACTGATAGGAAGAGCGACTTACCTTGTGGCTGGGCCAGTATTAAGGATGGTGTAGGAGGGATGACTATGTCAGATGCACATAGTACACTCCCTATATATGGTAAAGCACAGGTGGTGTGATGTTTGGCATCCCTTTTACTGTATGTGCAAGTCAGAGAGAGGTGTCATTCCCTGGGCCCCTACTGTGTCAGTCTATGTGCTATGCATTGCCTCTTTGCCAAGGTCTGGGCATACTGGGCATGCCTCCTTCTGCCTACAGGGCTAGACTCAGGTAGTTCCTCCTCTTCCGAGTCATTCTGTGCCTGTGATGGCCTTGGCAATGGTGGGGGGCTGTGTGGCCTTGCCCCATGCTGTTCCTGCTGCAGCTTGTTTCTACAGGATCATATTGTGTAGCATGGCACATACTATGAACATCTGTGTACATGTAGCTGGAGAGTACTGCAAGGTTCCACCGGATATGTCAAGACAGTGGAACCGTGACTTGAGCATCCCAAACACACACTCTATAATGATTCTGGTTTGTGCGTGTACCTCATTACGGAGTTCTTGTTTAGGTGTGTGTGTATTTATGAGGGGTGTCATCAGCCACAGCTCCAGTTCAAAGCCAGCATCCCCCACTAGGTGGCCATATGGGATGTCCCCACTGGCAAATGACTGGTACAGCTGTGCCATTTGCCAGATGGGTAAGTCGTGATAGCGTCCAGGGTTGCCAGCACACACATTCGTGGTAATGCCCTGGGCATTGCACATGACCTGGCAGTTGATGGAGGGCAAGCCCTTGCAGTTTATGTAGACCCTACCCTGATCACTGGGTAGTGCTTTGATGTGTATGTGCATGCAGTCTATAGCACCCACTATCTCAGGGTATTCTGCTATTTGGTGGAAGAGGCACATATTACTGGTCAACACCTCATGGGTGTTGAGGAAATATATGTGCTCACAGGCATGTGCTGACATGGCATCTGAGAACTGGTGGAGTACCTTGGATGCTGATGCCTGTGAGATCCCCATGATATCCCCAGTTGCCCATTGGAAGGTACCTGTGACTAGTATTCTTAAGCCTACACATACCTTGGTATCCACTGGGATGGGTTCCCCTCTGTTGGTTCTGTGTGTGAGGCAGGGCCAGCACAGCTCAACAATTTGCTGTAGAATGACCCTGTCCACCCTATTGCGCTCCACTATCTCCAGCTCATGTAGCCTCTGGTAGGTTATCCTGGGTCTGTACACTCTTCTCCTCCTCCTCATTGTGGGATGGTCATCAGCATTCACATCCTCACCACCCATAGCCTCTTGCACATATTGATGTATGAGAGCGACAGTAGCCCCTAACATTTTGTTAGTATTGTCAGGTAAAATTTCCCAATCTGCATACACTGGTGGTGTAGAGTTTGTGGGAAAAAAGAGACTGAAAGGTGTTTTTATAGTTTATAGTAGTGTGCTGGGCTGCTGCCAGTGTAATTGGCTGATTCTGATACATTTCACCTGCCAGCTATGCCAGTTCTCCTTGATTGCCTTCCTACTGCTGCTTTCCCTTTCCATTGCCTTCCCATTTAAGCCCTGAGGCACACCACACATACCCAGTGCTCAGATGTGAACAGTGCTGCTATTGCCTGTTTTTTTTTTTTTTGTTGTTGTTTTGTTTAATACCCGGTGCACAGTGTACACACCTGTTTAAGCAAGGAAAACAATGCTCAGCAATGTGAGACACACACCCTTCCTTAGTTGTGCTTAGCTAAGGGCAAACACTGGCTACCGAGCTCCAATAAGCTTACAGCATGCATGACACATCCCCTTATGAGGTCATCCACCTCTTATACAATGGTGTTGCTGCACCTACACGGTTGGGTGCAAGCTAACACTGAGAGAAAACCTGTGATTTAGTATCACTCCCCTCATTTGCATAAACCAGAATGCTAATTCATACTTACCACACTCACACTGAGCCTTCTCCCATAGTAACCACTATTCTCTGGTATTGCTGTTTTATGCATGCCATTAACTATTATGGCAAAATGCAGATTTGGGTATAAAAGCTTATCTCCCCTTGTTTTTATTTTTGTGAAGATTCCGTTTGCTGACACAATGACACAGCCGATACAAAATACTCAGCAGATGGGTGTTAAAATGGATGTAAATCGGAAGATAACAGTGCGTGAACTGTTGGTGCTGACAGGCAATCCGCTGGTATCACAGGTTATGGGTATAGAAATCGAAAATATGACTACTATTTCAGAAGTGGATGACATCTCAATAACCTGTTAATGCAGCTTGAAAGGAGAGTACAAACTTTCAAGAGACTCCAGTGGCAACATTTAAGCTTTCTGGCTTATTTGGAGTTTAATATCGTTCCACGAGGGCTTTGCATTTTGAAAATACCTGCCTATGCAAATAGATACCCTGAGCCCTTGAAGTCTTGGCAACAACTAAATCTGAAATTAAGCAGGGACTATATGGTCCTAATGAATGAACATTTTTCACCTATAGAAAATGAACTTCTTGAAGAAATAATGAAAATGGAAAATGAATTAATTAGCTCCGATAACTTTTTGAAAGTGTCCTACTCTTACCAGTTAATGTTAAATAGGATGGATATATTGGATAAGAGGCTACAGGCTACTAAACAACACAAACTACAAAGGGACATTAATGACTTTAAAATGGGTCATATCTTTTCTTGGCCGAGGACCCAGTCAAATAATATAAATAAAAATCCTCGTACAAAGGAGAAGACTAATAGGATGGATGAACTAGATACATTTACGGAGATGGAAATATCTTCAAACACTCAAGATGGGCGTATTCACTTTTCACAACAGTCCAGTCATGAAGGAGGGTCTGCTATTGCAACTAGTGTGCATGACGGGATTGGACAACAGGAGCATACTGTTCAAACGGATGTGACAAAGAGTTCCATGCTCGTAGAAAATGTACAAGAGGAAAAAAGTAAAACAACACCAATATCTAAAATGATGCAAGCCGACATTTTTTTTTAATTTTTCCAGCCAATATTGGTAAAACTACCGGAAAAGGTAGAGCTCAACAAATGCTCACAGTCTAGAGTGCATTCTCAGCAAAGAAGCAACCCTGTGGGGGAAAAAAGAAAGAATGACAGCCCGCTTTCCAACAACAAGCAAGGACACAAATAAATGGTAAGCTGCATAATTCAGTTCTGAACTTATCGAGTTTTATTTTAACTACTGCAGTGCAGTGTCTGTTGAATAAAGGACTGCAATTTATACCTTATGGCTCAGACTCGGTAGTTGAGGCATTAACTTGATTTAAAGACATTTGTCAGAAATGTATGTTTGAAATTGTTGTTCAAAGACTCACAGAATGGCATAATAAATAAGTTTAAAAAAAAAAGTACTTTTATCCCCAACATTTATCCCATTTTGGATGCTTTTTATGTAGTATATGAAGATGAATTAAGACAGCTGTACCATGATGTTATCATGGGTAGGTTGAAAGTGAAAAAATATAATATCTCTTATGCAGAATTTTTAGCCTGTAAGCAATTGTGTAGTAACAAGGATATTATTATTAAACAAGCCAATAAGGGCAGAGCTACTGTTGTTTTTGATAAAAATGAATAAAATGATTTAATGAAACAATTCTTGAATGACAAGCATATTTTTAAAGAAGTAACTTTTGAGGAAGTGAGAAAAATTATTTATGAAATAAATATGTATGTTTACGATATGCAAACGCAGGATGATATTTCACTTGAACCGTTTAATTATTTTTCTGTACCAACTCCGGTGATTCCTATTATATATGGAATACTGAAACTGCCTAAACCAATGAAGACCTCACCGATGAGACCTATTGTCTCAGGAAGAGGACGGTCAACTGAACCTCTGTCCATCTATGTTCAGGAAAATTTGAGCAAATATCTACCTCTTTGCCCTAGCTATATTAAAGATACCAATGATTTCTTGAAAAAGATCTATATATATGGTATGAAAATAATAGATATAAAAAATTCATAATGGTAACTTTGGATATTAGCTCCCTATTCACCGTCATACCAAATGAATATGGGGTGAATGCAATTCACAAATTTTTATGTTTTGATGTAAAAATGAAGGGAGAAGAAGTGGAAACACTGTGTAGCATGATAGAAGTAGTTTTGGAAAAAAATGTCTTCTTGTTTAATAAACAACCATACTTACAAATGTCTGGTGTGGCCATGGGTACTCCCGTGGCTAATACTTATGCTAACATAGTATTAAATCAATGGGAAAAACACTACTTTAGAAGTGATAACAATCAATTTAGAAACAATATTCTTTTTTATCAACATTTCGTTGATGACTGTTTCCTATTATGGGAGGGAGATGAACAGCAATTAAAATCTTTTGTTCAATATTTAAATGACACTACTAACCTTCTTAAGTTTACTACGAATTATTCCTGGAACAAGATATCCTTTTTGGATGTTGACATCTATAAAGATTCTGATAATAAATTAGAAACGTGAACATAGAAAGGATATACATGTGAATAAATATACACATGCCAGAAGTATGCATGCAGCGCATGTATTTAAGGGCATTTTCAAAAGCCAGCTATTAAGAATTAGTAGGTTAAACACAGACTATAGGAAATGTGAAGAACAAATGAAAATTCTCTGTGGAGAGTTTCAAAATAGGGGATATGACATGGAAAATATCATGAAAGTAAGAACAAATATACTGGAGACTAGAACTATGCAAGCATCTCCATATTTTAGTAGTTATTTAACAATCAAGGATAATGAAAAGAGTTTATCCCCTATAGTGAGATATGTTACTACATATAATAACATAACTAAATACGTAGAAACAATAATTAAAAGGAACTGGCGAATCTTGATGGTTCAACCAGAATTAGGTACATTATTAGGTAATAATCTTTATTTTGCATGTATAAATATGAATAATTTAAAAAGGAAGTTATGTTTTAAAGATTTTGAAATGAATTTAATTAATCCAATAATACATATTATAGGAACAGTTCCTTATTACAATTGTAGCTGTTGCTCAGACATTTGTGATAAAAATATTTTGAACATCCAGTAAGTAGACTAATATATGAAATAAAATGTTCAGCAACTTGTAAAACTATTATTGTTGTTTATTTAGCTACATGCACACAATGTCAGGGATTCTATGTTGGAAAATGCTCAAGATGCTTGAAAGATTGCATTATTGAGCACAGGTCAGATATGAAAAGGAATGTTCCATCTAATGCTTTAGCACAACATAGAATAGACAAAGGCAACTCACATAACTTTAAATTTAAAGTGTTGGAAGTCACACATAACAATTTGAGACTAGGGGATCAAAATAATAAGCTAGAGATGTCTGAATAAAGATGGATAGTAAGACTTGCAGGCAATAGAACACCTGGTTTAAATAATAGAGTAACACTTAAACCTATGCTTGAATTTAGACAGAAGCAATACAAATAGTTATAATTTTCACTATTTGTATTTGTATTAGGTATATACATATTTTTGCACTTCTGTTTGATGTTTGGGATATCAAAAATACATGGCACACTACATATGTATAAAATAAAACATTATAGATGGCATATATGCTAATATTTGTGAAGTTTGAAAATGTTAAGTAAAATTTACCTTAATTCAATGCAATTAACTTATTTTATACACTATTTAGTTAAATGTATATATATATATATTTTATTAGAAATGGGTTTAGTTGATACATTTTTATTTTTAAAAAATTTTTTCTTTGTTGGATAGGATGAATATATATTTTATATTTTATAAGTATTGTGTCTTTTAGAAAAGCTTACGTTCTTAATGATTTTTATTCTCACATTGGATGGCTGTGTCATGTGGGTTATTGGCATATCATTTATAAGATAATGTTCTAACTTGTTCAACCTTAAAACTGAAGAAGGGAGATTCCCGAGAGCTTCGTTTGTTATTTAATAAAGTGAGTGTTTTTCTACCCGTTTGGTTTTCTTTTTTGTTGCACACCACACATACCCAGTGCTCAGATGTGAACAGTGCTGCTATTTCCTTTTTTTTTTTTTTTTTTTTTAATACCCGATGCGCAGAGTGCATACCCATTTAAGCAAGGAAAACAGTGCTCAACAATGTGAGACACACACCCTTCCTTAGTTGTGCTTAGCTAAGGGCAAACACTGGCTACCGAGCTCCAATAAGCTTACAGCATGCATGACACATCTCCTTATGAGGTCATCCACCTCTTATACAATGGTGTTGCTACACCTACATGGTTGGGTGCAAGCTAACACTGAGAGGAAATCTGTGATTCAGTATCACTCACCTCATTTGCATAAACCAGAATGCTAATTCATGCTTACCACACTCACACTGAGCCTTCCCCCATAGTAACCACTATTCTCTGGTATTGTTGCTTTATGCATGCCATTAACTATTATGGCAAAATGCAGATTTGGGTATAAAAACTTATCTCCCCTTGTTTTTATTTTTGTGAAGATTCTGTTTGGGCATTGCTGCCCTATGCTTAAACAGCTGAGATCTGCCAAAAAAAAAGTAAAACTTGTTTTTTTATAAAATTTCACCTATTTTTCATGCTAATGGCCATGTATTTGGCCATTGCTATGCCTTCTACATAGAATACATGCTTTCTTTTGAGCTGTCATGCCTCCATTTTGTAATTTGCAGAAATGTATTCGGTTAGTAACCAAGTACATTTCTGCAGGTTACACTATTCCTGCACAGACACCTGCCTGCTTCCTGAATCGCTAATTCACCTCATTTGCATGTTTTTTACCAGCAAATGAGGTAATTAGCATATGGCAGTGGTGTCTGTGCAAGAATAGTGTAGGGGTGCTCGTTCACATCTCGGGGACGTGATTCTGGATCACTCATTGGCCATATTGCACGCAGCAGTTCTTGCACTATTCCTGCACTCTGTGCAGATCTTGCTGAATCCAGGGACAAGTGTGGTTGCACTTGTTTTCAATTTAAATTATTTAGCTTTACTTGAGAATTAGCTATCTCCTTTCCTAAAATCAGGTATTTACAATTCCTCTGCATTAAAAATTATACCACCTTTACTAGTCCATGTACCTACTTTTCACAGATATTCATTCCATGGGACCTAATGTAAATTAGATTCCTCAAATGCTTTATTTTACAGTTATCTGCAAAATTTGCAGTCCAATGTAGACTCACTTTTTTGGAAAGAACTGAATGCTAAGTTCAACAGTGCAGGACAGTACACAGCTCTCTGGTACACCATTGCATATTTATTTTTTTTCGGATATTTCATTGTAAATGAATACTCAGAGTCATGATTGTAAGCCATTTCATGACCAAATAAGTGGTATAAGGGTTGCTATTAGGATTTACCGCAGCAATTAAAATCTTATTATGGAGCATTTGCATCAAAGGTCTTTCGGAGATTTAAATGTATTTTCAGGACAGTAAGTCTATGATCATTGGGCATGCTTATTAATTTACTAAATTCAATTAAATTTGTTGTTGTGGAATGACCCTTCAGGAATCCATGTTGTGCAACATCCATTATTGATTTATGCCATGTCTTTGTTTTCTGTATATGTAGCAGAGATTTTTAAACTTGGAATAAATGTTAGATTAGTTTTTCTCTAGTTCTGTATATGACTAATATTGCTATCATCTGTATGCATTGGTACTTTAATGGATCACTTCCATTCTAGTGCATCACACCATGCTGCTTACATGGGTGTGAACATTTTTAGATTCAGTAAGTGCTGCCAAGTGGCGCTCATGCACAAGCTAACATGGAAAATTCCTTGGTAAGCAAATGATCTGATAAGCAGGTGAATTTCATACAAATGAAGTGGGTAGAGTGATCCAGGAAGCATATAGGCATCTGTTTAGACCCCATGTCAGTGTCTGTAGTGTACACAGAAAAATTCTCTGTACAGGAGTGCAGACAGACAAAAGGGGTTGTAAAAATGTAGATATATGAACAGAAATGTCATACCACATAAACATATGAGTGAAACTATTATCCTGTATGTCAGAAAAATTAAAGGAAATACGTTAAATTAAATGTTTTTAATAATATGGGCATGTTTGCATGCCTTGTTGCAGTGCACAAATATGCTTTATAGAAAAATAAAAAAAAATGGAAAAAAAAATAATATTATGTGACAGAAATGTATTACATGATCATGTGTGGAGTCCCTACAATGGTGCATTGGTGCTGTTGGTAACGTGGTTGGGCTATGAAGCATGTAGCTTCCAGGCTGTGAGCACAGATACCTATGCAAATGAGGTGGAGTTACTTAATAGCAGAAAGGAGTAATCATGTTCGCATATCCCCTTTGTGTAGGCTAAGCCCCTAGTTGCTGTTTACACAGAATGTAGCTGACACTAACTGTAACTGACGTCTAAGCTCATTTCTGCTAAGGTGTGCATGTTTGCATGGTGCAAAACCTGGCTGAGCATGTCCTTTCAGGTGGGTGAGTCCACTAACTTCTAAGCTCTGTTTACCTTCTGTGTGCATGAGTGTGTCTGGAAAAAAAATGTATTGAATTAGTTTTGACCCTGTTTAAGCTAAACAAGGGCCATGAAATGATGTTAATTATATTGTAGGCAGGTGGAATGTATCATTGTTAGCTAATCACACATTTTAAAGCTACAGCAGAGCTTTATAAAGTTTGCATACACTCTACATTCTGATTTTGCCCTAGTACTCTGGACCATTGGCATACAGACTTGGGAAATTTAACTGAGAGAATGCTAGGAACTGCTGCAGGTCTACTACATCTGTATGTGCTAGATGCTGAAGTCAAAGCTGCTGCTGCTGACAATAGGCCTAGACAGAGAAGGAGAAGCATGTTCAGGCCCAGGGTAACCATCAAAGAGCTTCATGAGCTGAAGACTGTAGAGCACTACAGGGTGGACAGGGACATACTACAAGAACTCACTGAGCACAGCCACCCTCAACTCAGACCCAATGACAACAGAGGGTACCCCCACCCAGTGGAAACAAAGGTATGTGTAGCCCTTAGTATACTAGCTACAGGTACTTTCTGAACACCAACTGGGGATATGATGGGGGTCTCACAGACATCAGCATCCAGGGTACTCCACCACTTCCTGGATGCCATGCTACTGCATGCCAGTGAGCACATTTCTTTTACCCTCACTGCAGAGGTGAGGGTCAGTAATAAACAACTCTTTTACCATGTAGCACACTACCCTGAAGTACTAGGTGCCATAGATTGCACTCATGTACACATCAAGTCACCACCCAATGAGGGTTACCACTCATTCAACTGCCAAGTCATGTACCATGTCCAGGGGATTATCATGAATGTGTGTGCTGGCAGCCCTGGCAGTTATCACAACTCCCATGTCTGGCACACATCACAGCTGTACCAGATATTTGCTAGGAGGGACATCCCACATGGCCAATGGCAATTTACTGGGGATGCTTGCTACACTCTGAAACTGTGGATGGTGACACCCATCAGAAGTGCACACACACACACACACACACACACACACACACACACACACACACACACACACACACACACACACACACACACACACAGAAAAGAATGCCATAATGAGGCACATGTACAAACTAGTAACATCAGCGAGCATGTGTCTGGGTTCTGAAGTCACCATTCCGGTGCCTCAATATATCTGGTGGAGCCCTGCAGTACTCTCCAGCCACATGTTCACATATGTTCACAGTATGTGCCATGCTACACAATATGATCCTGCAGAAACAGCTGCAGCAGGATCAGCAAAGGGAAGGGATACATAGCCCCCCCACCAGTGCCTAGGTCACCACAGCTACAGTCACAGGAGAACTCAGAGGAGGAACCCCCTGATGATGTCCCTGTAGGCAGATGTAGGTGTGCCCAGTATACCCTGGCTTTGACTAAGAGACAATGCATAGCACATTCATTGATGACCTAGGGCCCTAGGGACTGACACCTTAATCCTACTCACATGCATATATTAAAATTGATGCCAGGCAACCCACACAACCTGTACCTATCCATGTACTGGCTGCATACTGCTTGCATCAGGCAGATTCAGTCTGCTGCTGCATTCTCAGTGTAAGTCCCTAACCCACACACTACCTGTAAGGGTTATTATAATGGGGTATTGTATGTATGGATCTGCTGCATTTATGCAAGGACATATAGTGGGTTACTTGGACACAAGTAAAATCCACATTGGACTACAGTTGCCTAGTCCACTAGTATGTGTTCCTTAATATTAACTAGGCCTCATGGTTGAAATATGTGCTACATCAGTCAAGGGAGATGTTAAACAGTGGGGTCACATGATATTTGTACTACTGTGTATCCCAGCAGAACATGTGGTGTTATTCCTCCACACGCAACACAGCAGTTTTCCCATATAACTACTTTAACAGTAGGTCATCAATGGTATATCAGCAGTCCAGGCAAACTCAGGGCAGTAACATAGAACTTCATCACACATTGTATGTCCCACTTAATGCAGGAATAACAATGTACATATGTATGCTGTTGACTGTGTGATGAATGACTACTTTCTGGCTGGCAACTTGTGTGGCTCAGTGGACTATGGAAGTTAGCATGGGGGATGTTGTTGATGGCTCAGATCTGGAAGTATCCACCTCTTTTGCATGTGAGGTACTATTATGTTTGCGTTTTCACAGACTGTCAGTCTATGTGTGGTGTAACATTATGAACCTCTGTCACATATTAATTACATCAGACAGCTGGAGAATGCCATGGACATTTTGAGTGAAGTGCAGTACTGCAGAAACAGGGACGGATGTCAGTGTCTGTAACACACAAAATCCTGGACTGGAGTGAAGGTAGCTGTGGGATGATGTCTCTTTATAAGTACTGACAGTCCCACTGGGCATGCCCATACACTTAGTTAAACTAAGTGCAATCCTGTTGCCCCTTGAGCAAAATGACCTATATATATATATATATATATATATATATATATATATATATATATATATATATATATATGTATATATATTTATGTGTATACATACATACATACATATATGTATACATATCCATCTGTCACTATCTCTCTCTCTCACATGCATATAATATCTATCTGTATGCATTTTCAAATAGATATATAAGTGTGCATATATATATATATAGTTATTTATATATATATATATATATATATATATATATATATATATATATATATATATATATATATATATGTGTGTGTGTGTGTGTGTGTGTGTGTGTGTGTGTGTGTGCGTGCGTGTGTGTGTTTATCCCCCAGCCAAACAACTGAGAATCCCTCATTGGCTATCAAACTGCAATGGTTATGCACTTTTTGACCCTGTAAGTTGCTGCCATCTTCCACCCTGCCCTTTTCTACAAGGCTTGACGATGTCAACTACCTTAAGTGTACCAGCTGCCAGTACAGCATCAGACGTAAACTGTGGTGCACGCAATAAGTATTATGATCTATGGTATGCAAGACTAGACAGTTAAGATTCTAATTTCACTCCAGACCACTTGTTGAGTGTGTGTGTGTGTGTGTGTGTGTGTGTGTGTGTGTGTGTGTGTGTGTGTGTGTGTGTGTGTGTGTGTGTGTGTGCATGTGTGTGCGTGCGTGTGTGCATGTGTGTGTGTGTGTGTGTGTGTGTGTGTGTGTGTGTGTGTGTGTGTGTGTGTATGTGCCCCCTTGCCAAGCAACTGAGAGTCCCTCATTGGCTATCAAACTGCAATGGTTATGTACTTTTTGCCCTGTAAGTTTATGCTGGCTTCCAAACTGCCCTCTTCTACAAGGCTTGATGATTTTCATCTACCTTAAGACTACCAGCTGCCATTATAGCATCAGACGTAAGACGTTGCACATGTGATAAGTATTGTGATCTATAGTGTGTAAGACTACATAGGTTGGGGATCTAATCTCACTCCAGGCCACTTGGTGCATGTGTGTGTATCCCCCTACCAAAGAAGGGGAATCCCTCATTGGCAATCAAACTGTAATGGTTATGCAATTTTTAGCCCTGTAAGTTGTTGCTGGCTTCCAAACTGCCCTCTTCTACAAGGCCTGATGATGTCATCTATCTTAAGTGTACCAGCTGCCATTGTAGCATTAGACTTAAGCTATGGTGCATGCGTCCAGTGTTGTGATCTATAGTGTGCAAGACTAAATAGGTAGGGGTTCTAATCTCACTCCAGGTCATTAGGTGCATGTGTGTATGTCCATCTGGCATATATATGATCACCTCAGTAACTTAGAAAGCGGTAGGGTTTTGCAGATCTTTATTTGTAGCAGATGATGTGGCCCTCCAAATGCCTGACCACAACTAGGCCTGCTGGTGTCATCAAGCATAATATCTCCTAAACTAATAGTAGTATCATACATGAAGTGTGTTGTGTGCATCACATACTGTGATTTGTAGTATGTACAATCACATAGGTAAGTGTTGTAATCTACATGCAGCCAACTTGCACTATGTGTGTGCCATGCCATGTCCTGTAAGCAGTAATCGGAAGTGGTGCTATCTGCAATGTAACCATGTTTCTGTGTGTGGCTGTTATTTTATATCAGCTGATGGCACCATAAGACATTTGAACTTCACTAGCATAATGGCCATACAGCCACCACAATCCTAGAAAACTGTATATCCTTATTTACATGATCAGCACATATTGCCCCAGTCCAAAAGGGATACAGGCAGAAGCCCTGTGGTGAAATGATAGTTGCTTAGCCAATCATACCGATGGCACATGCTGAGATGTACTCTGCTTGCCACTAGACAGGGCTGTGTTTCAAAGGTGTGTTAAAGTCTGATAGACAAATCTATCCCACCACCATGTATTACTAACATCACATACTAGGTTAATGTCTTTAGAGTGATTGATCAATCTACTATGCCACCTACAGATATGTAACATTTACAATCAAGCAGGGTCACACATTGCCCTGCATGCAAAGCAGAGATCACCTCTGAGTAGTCAATATGCCACAGACTACAAGGACACTCATTTCAGATGATCCCCATTGAACACATTCTGAAGATGTGAAGTTTCCTTGTGAGGGACCATACTGTTTTGCGCAAGTGCCAGTACTGCTTGGAAAGGTCCATTGCCAAATGACCCTTGCACTTAGATATTGGCATGCTGAGGGAAGAGTACATTGAGGTTATGAGTACGTCACCTTCGGGTGATTGTGCCCTCAGCTATGACATATGATTCCCGCCATACCATTTGGGAAACATGGTGCTCTCAGGCACATTAGATCTAAGCCTGTGTGGCCAGGTCAGTCTGCCCAGTTCTTTCACCCCTGAGTATGTACATCACATGCTGCAACTGATGTGCTAATTACCAGGTACATAGGTGTTAGTGATGGAAATGATACTACTTATATATTTGCATGGAGTTTATGAACATTACTATGTCAACGGGCATTTGTTCATCAATATCCTCTTGTAGGATGTTGACATAACTCACAGGCTCCATGAGTGCTCAGAGTTTGAAGGCATCAGCCAGCATTGTTTGAAACAGATATTCAGTATTCACTTGTATCGTGGTTAAATGGATTCCAATCAGTAGAAGACCCATGATTGAGTCCTGTTGAACACTGCTGCTTTCAGATCAGATATTGCAGGTGGATGGCCCTATGTTGAGTATGTGTGCTGTCACTGGGCCACTTAGTGACCCCATACAATGATAGTGCCATAGATGCCTTAGTGGATGCTTTGTAAATGATGCCTGAGTGGGGGATATAGTCGGATGGCTTGGCTCAGTCCAGGGGGTTGTATGCCCTGATGTTCCCTCACCCAGGTCCTTGGTGACTGCCTTGGAAATGTCCACCATGTTTAGCAGTCATGATTCCCCTGGCAGACATACAAACTGTGTACAGTCAACTATGTGTAGCTCACATATATGTGTGCTGATCAGCTCCATGATCAGTGCCCCATATGGCCATACAGATATAGATACTCAGGAAAAGAAGTCTACAGTTCTGGTGATCAGTGCATGTACCACCCCTGTGCAATCGTATAACAGTTGCCATTGTCCAGTCAGCTGGGGTGCAGCCATTGGTTTCAGTATGATTGCAAGATTTTCCCAATGGTGCTAGTAATTCTTGTCAGATTCTATGTAGGATGCAGCCTGGGATTTTAGCATGTCTAATAGATGCTGTGTATCCTCCATAGAGATGCCATTTACAATCTGCTCTGTAGATATGGAAGTCATGGGACAGGTTGTAGGAGTGTCATGTGTCACATGTGGTGGGGACAGGGGAGTGAAGTTGATGCAGAACCTGTGGGACTACAGGTTAGCTGTGAGTACAGACCCATTATATGTGGCAACATTACATATGAGTTCATCAACAATGCGGGGCTGTCCTTTCAGGTTACACATGTAACTACACTGTGCATTGTGGTTCTGCTTTGTGTGTGTGTGTGGCTAATTTTGTCATTTACTGTGTTTATACAGCATCACAACTGCACTATATACTTGTTTTAGCTGAGCAGGTTGTGCCTCCCTTTTAAGGGGGCACCCTCATTGCAACCGTCACACAGCAATGTCCATCTCATATTGTACAGCCTGATAATGACAGTTGTCCACCAGGTAGGTTTGCTATGCCATGAGGAGCCTGTGTTCCTACTGTCAGGTACAGCCAAGTTCATGCAGTTCAAATGCTTCTGGCATAATGCATGGGTGTAGAGCACTGCATTATTGCTTGTTCCATCAGAAGGGGGAGGTGCAGTCAAGCTATGCAAACCATCCCACAGGAGTTAATAAATGGCTTTGTTGAAATATATGTCTGTAGTGTCTGCAAGGGGGGCTAATGCTGGTAGTTTTAATGAGACTGATCTGTGGTCAGATCCCATCAGGGAGGACCTCACACTGGGTGGGGGTTGCAGTGGCCACCCATACTGGAAAACACATGTTGCAAAACATTGGTTCTCCTCAGGGGGATGTCAAGGCACTGCTCCAGGGCATTGTAGTTAAGGATGTGGACTAACCTTTGGGCAACTGAGCTGCAGCATGACTAAGCAACATAGTTAGTGGTCACTTAATGCCACCCCAAGCCATGGTGTAATGATATAACTTGATAGACACATGTGCATACAAATATGCACAATGTATGTCTGGATTCATGGAGCTGCTCCTGTAGCCAGCTGTTGCTTCATTATGTGCCCTTTCAGTAGTGAATGGCAATTGCAGTGTCTCTGGGAAATCACAGTGTTTCGCAAAATCTGGATGTGTATCTATCCTTAATGAGTATGTATACACCACCTGCATTACCTTGAACGCTGTTATTTTGAGGTGTGAAGATGTGGATGGACATGTAGTCTGGTATGGCTGTGGTGCTGTCCACAGCCTTGAACCAGATGTCCTTCACTGCACACATGTCTGCATAATCCAGGATGGGGACACATTCTGCAGAGTGGGGCTCAGCATAACCATGATGTTGTATAAAGATGGTGTTCTCATTACCAACTTTTTCCTGAACAGTGCATCTATGATGCATTGTGGGAGTATCAGTAGCCTTGGTCGGTACTCCATATTTCAGGGGTGAGAGATGAAGACTGTCCTTGGTGAAGCATTGATGTCTGTTGAGTAAGGCATCCCAGGCAGACATGTAGTAGATCCCCTGACAATGACACCACCTGCTAAGGCAATTATTGACTTCCATCAATTTCTATGTGTATGGAGCAATCATCCTAAGTGAGGGTCAACTGCAGCTGAAAGTTGTGCATATACTTGCAAAAAACATAGACTTGCTAAGCACATTCATGTGCCTGCAAACAGGCCAGTGAAATATATCCCCATTTGTACACACCTGCAGGAACTATGATGTCAACATTATGTGAACTAATATTCCTTTATTTGCGGTAATGTGTAGCAAGGCCTATTGTGTCAACCCACAGCCATCTATCTGTGATCTTTTCCATATGTAGCCACTTCACACAAACATCAATGTGTCTGATGATGCAATCACCTCTAACAAAGAGGTGTGATTTTATGTTTTGCCTTGGATATTTGACTGGTGAGAGAGTGGCACTTGCAGTATTATGTGTACTGTGCACTCAAGAGGCAGGATTTTCTTAGGTGTCTGCTTGGCCATGTGTCTGGTAAGGTGCTGCACACATGCAGGTGTGTGTGATGTGGGTGTAGGTTGTTCATAGGTTCATAGGTTTGTACTAGGCTATCGGCCCTAGGGCCTATATAAGCCTAGCCATAACAATTCCCTGGCTATTTCTTCCCACAGTATTTACTGGCTTGTATGCAGGCACATGAATGTGCTTAGCCAGTCTGTGTTTCCTGTGGTGCAGGATGTGAGCTGTGCATGTTGGCATAATGCTCATTGCCATATATAATGACTGTTATTGGAGACACCATGGCAGCAAGGTTTGAAATGCAGTCATATCTGTCACACTTTGTATTTCTGTGTCAAAGGAGTAGAGGGATGGGGACACTCCCAAGATCTCAGCAACAGGTCCTGCAGAGGTAGGGTCATGCCTGATATACAGTGTTTGTAGGCACACCTTGCAGTGCAGATGTGGATGTCTGTGCATGCATAGAAGACTTGTTCAACTTTGCTTGTATTATGTTGGCATCGCAAACGCACAATGCCTGTCAACTAGACAGCACACTGGTTGTTGAGTGACATGATATGGGAACATAGACGTGCTTCAGGTACATAACTGTACAGTATGAAATGTCTAGGACATGTGGCAGGTGGACATACATTGCCCAATGATGGCCAATCTACTGCATTAGGCCTCACAGCCATGTCGTGCAGATATCCACCAGTAATCTTTTGAAGGGCAAGATGCATGGCTAGCTGTGAAATTGTCACCTATGATGGCTCACTGCCAGTGTGCAGATTACTACAGGAAGACTTAACATCTATGTCAATATGTCAATGGACATTGTACATTATATTGTGGTGCTACAGCAGTGCTACTAATCTCCCTCTTGTCAGTTCCCTAGTGAGATACCACCAAACCTGGAACAGACAGCATAGCACATGGAAACGCCAACTGAGTGCCAAGGTTGCTAATCAAGGACTCTACCTGGAAAAGGGTATGTGAAGCCTACAGAGCCTTTCATGAAGTGGGACAGCTATGTGGGTGAACAAACAGGCTGTGTCCTGCTTGTCGTCATGGGCTTCATAGTAACATTTTGCGTGTGATGATAGAAAATGTATTGGAGCATGGTATCCTATGTGAAAGCGGTGTCGGCGAGACCAGCAGTAGCTAGCCACCAGCAATTCTGTGGACTCCCATGCTTAACACAGTCTTCCCAAGGTAATTGTGTCCTTCCAGTACACACCACTTGGGTAGTGTCCAACAACAAAATACCTGTGTAATACCCCCACCTTACCTTCACAGGGTATACATATTGCACTTCCTTAATGTGTTTCTTTGTGCTCTGTATAGATACTTTGGATGGCTCTCTTCTTAGAACATGCTGGAAGCAAATGCAATACTTAGTTGTACAAAGGAGAACTAGCATGTAGTGCCAAGCAATGCCCCCAGATCTTTGAGTCATATGACATGAAATGCCATAAAAGGAGTTAGCATGGATATGAGCAGTAACACTGCTGTACACCTACTAACACTAGGCCACACACTGTTTGTTATGCTCAAGGTCAAACCATGCCTACTGACTCTAACTGGTGGACCCCATTGAGTGTTACACTATGCAATAGATGACAGGAATATTACTCACTCTACCTACCTGACAATGTGTTTGACAATACTAGGCCAGCAGGCCTTACTGGAAACTGTCTAGCCTAGCTACACAGTGTTATGTCAGCTGGTGGATAGGCAAGTGTCTGGCAGTCATAATCTGGGAAGATAGCATTGGGAGACCTAAACTGCAATGAAGCCAGTCACCAGTGGATTTCCCCAGACATCATTAATGGCAAACCCCTTCTAGCCATTTCCTCTCTGCAGTCACAACCACTGTCAGTGCTCTTCTACTGACTACATTAGCAGCTGATTGCATATCAGGAGCTGTCACTGAAACCCACACAGAACCAACAGTTATTCAGGATAGCCTGATACACACATTTAATTGTTGTCTGCGCCACTGACAAATATTAAATGCCAACATCTGGACAATACTATCCTTTGGAAAGTCATCCACCCCTGGGAAATATAGTAGTGTCCGCACACCACACACAGTTGAGCCATTACCCATGGACTTATGTACACAGAGACTAATGTAGCCTTTGACTTTCACTGGTCGGTAAAATGTGGGGATGCATTCAGTGCTGTACAACCTAAACAGAAAGGTCTGTGATGGAACTCCCACACTGTCATTGCTATACTGAATGTAACGCTCATCACATCTATTATTGTGTACAATGGCACCCTTGCTATGTCACTACACAGTCATATCAGCCATATCTTACAACTGTAGCAGCCACACAGGTTCCATGATACAGTAATACACATTGCAGCTAACATGTCCTATGGAGTCAGTGTTAAGACCATACATGTATAGTCTGTTTCATAAATGCTTTGGAGGGGATGTGTATGGCTGCCATCCATGGAGGTGTCAGATCCCAATGTGTACCTCCAGCATATCTGTGACAGGACTAACACATGTCTTACCTGTTCTACACACCTACACTGTCACTGTGGTATAAATAGTACATGCTGGAGAGACAGGTATGTAACACAGACAGTACACCCTATATGTAACAGGCCCCCATGCATGTGAAGCACACATCTGCTGTGAAACACATCATGCTCAGGCTACACAATTTGATGCAGAACAAGACAATTATAGCTGCTGTGAGACAAATGTCTGTACTGGACATTTTTAGATGGGTCATCTTCAGCACAACAGCTTGTAGATGTGTTAGCTCCTGAAACCCTGGTGACACTTATCAAGGGTATCACACCTTTTCACAGATTATGGATGCATGAGTATGCTGAATGATACCTTTGTCCTTGTTAGCCTGTTATACACATATGGACCTATGGAGCCATGCACCTATAGTGATGCACCTTGCTGAATGCATATTTCTTCTGTGCTGACATTCTATCCTGTGCTGTGACGTCTATGACTTTATTGCTGCTGTGTACCCATATGTGTCCCCAACAGAATCCTGAAACAGAAACAGAAACAGGTCCATGACACACTTTTCATTGTGTAAGTATACAGCCAGTACAATATCATACAACTCACTGCAAATGTCAGTAACTACTACAAGTGGCATGGCAAAAAAAGAAAAACAATGCATTGCACAAGTACATGTTAATTTAAATAGTCACCCTGTGCATCAGACAAATAGCTTCATTTCCCTGCATTGATAACAAGGATGACAGGGATGTGGCACAGATATCATCACTTGCACAGTGTGTTGTGTAGTGGTGCAGGAGGCATAGGCTGACCCAAATGGTTGACTGCATGTGTGTGAGTCAGGAAGGGAAGCAGGCAAGCTGGACCATGGAAATGTGCCGTGTGTGTCTGTAGGTGACCTGCAATTGACAGTGGTGTGTGAGTGTGTGCATGTACATAGTCAGGTTCAGTGCTATTCCTACATGTGTGTATACTGGACAGCTTTGTACCGTGCATGGTAGAGCTGACAGTTCACTGTCTTGGGCCAGAAAAATGAGAACTGGGTCTCCCAGGAGTTGCACTGGCACCTCCATGCCCAAGGTCAGAAATGGTGCTAGTACCTGATGGTGACTGCTGTCTGCTGGGACTGTGTCTTCCACAGGAACACCCAGGACCATGAGCCCATGACCTGCCACATCTTGGTGTATCTTGGTGTGGACAGCACACTCCCCTCTGTAGCACTGGATGTACTGCCACTACAGAAGCATGATTGTGTACAGTCACATGGAATATCAGCAGATGGGTTGCTGACCTACGTCCACAAGGCCAACACTCAACTCCAACCACATGTTCCAGCACAGACACTGTGCATTCCAAGGCAGACACTGTCTCAGCCCACCTTCTTTCTACTGCATCAGTGAATGGATTCAGGGTGTCACCAATGTGGTGGAGGCAGTCACAGATGTCAGACTATGCTGCATCCATATTCCTGAGCATATGTCTGGAGTTCCTTTCAGAATGTGCCTCCATGATGTCCAAAAACATATGCCAAGTAAACTGTGATTTGACACCTGCAACAGGTGGTGGAAGGACAGTATGCCTCCTATGAGCACCCCTATCAATCCACCTGTATGGAACCTCACCAGCTCTCTGGCTCTGGCCAGTGTCTACACTCACTGGAGCAATAGTTGCTACACTTTCCTGTTCAATGTCCCCACCCTCTGTCTATCCAATATATGTGGCCTCTAGGGACTGGGTATGTGTAGGCATACAGTGTATGGTGACAATGAGGGCAGAAGAGTGATGTCAACCTCTGGGACAAATTCAGCCCCTTAAAACCCCACCTGTGCTTCACTGTGGCCACCATCATCATCCGTGTCTGAAGAGACACTGACATCAAGTTGTGTAGGGGATAAATACCACCCCCTCCAGTCACCTGTGATATGAAAGGAAAAAGCAGTGCATTAATATCTGCACTATTATTCTCTGCAGTACTATGTTGCAATATATGTGCATCTCTAAATACTGTTAGCACTATTACAGGTAATGTCAATACCACCACATGTTGCACCACAACAAGGTAATATGTCCTTATATCTCTCATTTACAGTAGTTACTGCGTTAATTATTATACCAGTCAACATCTGAGCATGAGAGTCAAACTGTAGTTAACCCCCCAAAGAACACAGACCAGACACCCATGTAAGATTATGTACACCCTGACACACTGAATGGTACAGTATTGGAATGGTGATCAAACTAAGTCTACCTGCATGCTCCTCTGCTGTGGAAACTGTGGCACCCACATCCACGATGTATGGTGTGATGGATGCCTGGGTGCTGTCATGTGTGCCTAGGTTTGCCAGGAATTCCTCAGTGGCTGAGAATGGTTGTTACTCTGCAGGTCCTCCACCTGTGATGCCATGATCCCTGGCTGCATCTGCTGCTCTTCTGCATGCAGCATTGATCATATCCATTGCACGATGTCAAACCTGCTCATATGTCCTGCTATGATGACTTGTGGCATTCATGTCATGGATAAGGTCAGCCCATAATGCTGTTCCCTGTTTTGCCTTTCCCTGGACAGTAGGAGTTCATGTATTGATGGAGGTCTTCAAGTATAATCTCATTCTCCGCATCCATGAAAGGTGCACGGTGTCTTGAGTACATGTTTCCTGAAAGATAATAGAATGGGAACACATGTCAGGATCACATATGTGGAAGCACATTATGTAAAGATATAGCAAGAACAGCATGGCTGGCAGTATCCACTGCTTGATCACACATGTCATATTCCACAGTGTGCAAACACACTAAGCATGTGGATAAACTAAGATACCAGTGATAGTCAGCTATTCCCATGAGTGCCCTGACAGATGCTGCTGTATGATCACCCAATACTGGAGTCTATTGTAGTGTGTCCCCTAGGGGAAACCCCCCTGATAATATGTCAAAACAACAGTGCCAAATAAATAGCAATGTGCTATTACAACCACTATAAAGGGACAGTCCCACAAGACCAGTATGCCACATTGACAAAAAACATTCCACCCTTGATGTATTATACATCATCTGTAGGTATAACAAATCTGGAGATCAATGATATGTTATTATCACAGTTCTAAGAAAGGCTCAATGCTGTAATCCCTATTCCCTGTAAAGTATATTCACACATCTGCATCCTGTTGTAAACAAAAAGGTTATATACCTGGGAATATTGAGGCAATGTTACAATTGCCTCATGTACACAGACAACCCTCTCCTCCTCCCACAAAACACAAATACATGCGAGAGATGCAACTATATGGCCAAACTGGAGGCTGAGCTCTCTCAACATAGGACTGGCAAGACCAGACAGGAGGAGAAGGTAACCACACACACCATAGACCTAGTCTCACATAATACCATCACAACCTCAAATCATACACATAAACACACAAAGACATACTCGGAGGCTCTGATCAAAAATCTACCAAAACAGCAGAGGCCACCAAAGCAGACACCCAAACAACTACCACCTCAGAACACAACACCTGCAACACATAGACCACACAGTCAGAGTGTCAAGCAGTCACAGCCCTTAAGGCCAAACACAATGCCAGACACACTAGTCATTGGTGACTCCATAGTCAGACACACTGGCGTCCGCTCACCAGACTGAGTAAGGAGAAGGTCACAGTAAGCTGCCTGTTGGGTGCTAGAATCCGCCACATAACGCATGCACTCAGGTCTCTCAACAGCAGGTACAAGTGCGACTCAATCATTGTCCACGCTGGTGTTACGACCTGAGGCGTACCTCCTGGACTACATGAAAAGAGACATAGAGGATCTCTCTGATTATGTAGCCCAAGCAGGTATGACCCTGACCTTGAGCAGTATCCTACCTTCACCAAGAATGATGCCACAATACAGAGATAAGATGATCAGCTTTAACAATTGGCTTAAACTCTGGTGTCATTCAAAGGGGATCCTATGTCTGTCTGCCTGGGATGACATGCTGGACAAGCCACGCTGCAAGGGACGGCTTGCACTTGTCACCCTAGGATTCCGGATTTTGGCAAAGGCTCTTGCCACCCCATAGTGCCTTTTTAGGCAAGGCTCAAATTCTAAACCTACCACCCTAGAACAAAACAAAGTAAAAAAACTAAGGATAATGCTGCTCAGTGCCAGAAGTCTCAACCTCAAGATGCACGCACTCGAGGCCCTTCTCAGTATGGAAAACATCGATGTCTGTGCTGTGACAGAAACCTGGTTCAAGGCTCCTGAGAGCACCCCAGCACTATCAGGTTTTACCTCATATCATGCGTTCCAGCCCCAAAACCCGGACAATACCAAGAAAGGAGGAGGGGTATCCATATTCATCAAGGACACCCACACCTCAAGATTGGTGGCATCGCACGATGCATCGGAAAACATCCAGGTGCAATTAACCATAGGCAAGACTGCTCTGCAATTTGTAGCATGTTACAGGCCACCTCACAAACTCAGGAACCTCATATGGCCTTCCTGAAAACACTGGAGGATAAATGTATCTCCGAACACCATCATACTAGGTGACTTCAACTACCCTAATATAGACTGGGAACACTACTCAAGCCCAAACACTCTAGCCCAAAAGTTCCTGGAATTCATAAACTCAAATGCCATGGAACAACTAGTCACCATCCCCACAAGAGGAGAGAACATACTTGATCTCATCATCACGAACATGGGAGCACAATGTTCAATGCCAGAAGTATACCCCTCACTGGTGAGATCTGATCACAAACTAATCTCGCTGGAGGTCCTCATCCCCCACCTGAAATGAAAAGACCACAGTAAAGAACTTCTTGAAAGCCGACTTCACACTTCTAAAGACTAGTGTGGTCTCCTTTAAGGCCCCTGAGCCGGTTAACATTACTCAAACCGCTGAATCACTTACAAATGCCTTCTACCAGCACCTGCAGGCTGCATGGATCAGGCAATCCCAAGCAAAACAAAGACTCTTTGTACCAAAGACAAGTGTCCAGTCTGGTCGTCCCCAGCCATAAACACACTCTACAACAAAGGAGAAAGCTACTACAAGATAGAGCAAAATCCTTAAAGGTAAGACACCGCTGATCACTATAAGTAAAAAGCTAAGAGCTCTCATAAAATCATCCAAAGCTAATTTTGAGAAAAAAATAGCTAAGGACTCTAAAGACAACCATAAGGCATTCTTTAGCTATGTCAGAAACCTAGGAGGAAACTCCCAGATATGCTCAGAATTAGTTCAAAATGATGTGAAGATTACTGATCCTACAGACATTGCCAAC
>NC_056739.1:1501296045-1501303545 GCF_019279795.1 Protopterus annectens
ACCCGGTGTTGGAGCTGAGGATCGGCTCCGAACCCATCAGTGAGAATAAATGGCAAGATTTAACAACTTCACATCTTGTGTTTAGAGTGTAGCTTCCCTTTAAGGGAACTAAAGAGAAGCAACATATGTCCTTTAAGGAAATTAGAGAGAGCCAACAATGTCGGTGGCTATCTAATTCATAAAACTCATAAGTGGAGGTAGTTCCTGAAAAATGGAAAACAGCAGAAGTACCCTTTTTTCATAAAGGTTGGAGGAAGAAAGGAAGTATTCATGTTAACTATCCATAAAATAATAGGAACACTATGACATTTTTTGTGTGTGTTTGAAGAACATAAACTGAAATGGAACATAAAGTCCAAGACAGTAAGGATGCAAAGTGAAACAATTAAATCAAAAAAACTGTAATGGGATACTGATCAAGTAAACAGCACAATGACAGAGAAAGCAACATATATGGGTCCCTGATTTCAGTAAGGAATTCAAATGATTTCCACAAAATCGGAATGCATCACAGATACGCTGACAACTACAATGGAGAAATAAATGAAGCGAATGAGACAGAGATAACACATTTCTGGTAAAGTCAATGTACCAATTTAAGTGCAAAATTTCATACCAATTCAAAGACTTACCAGTACAAATCTGGTAAAGAGATTTTAAATGAAGGCTATTGAAACAGACAAAACAAACTATTTTTTCTTAATATTAAAAGAGTAAAAATGGCACCCTCCCCCACACCCCCTATGTGGGGGCACTGCTTTACGTACCCCCAACTTATACATTCTAACTCAACAGTCACACACCCTCAGTAGTGTTTTCTGTACAACAGCAACTTTTGCACTTTAATCTAGTCTGCGTGGCCTTGGGCATTAAGACATAAGTGAGGGAGGGTAGAGGGAGTGAATTCCCTCTCACAAGGGTTGCACAAGGGAGCTGCAATCCATATGTCAATGTTTTGGTATTTAATTTAAATACCTCTCCGATGGACAAGACAGAATGCAAAATGCAGTTAACTTTTTTTGCATGTTTAAAATCTAAGCATTTTACAAACCTTGAATACTGAAACTACTGTATATAAATGTAAATACGATTAAAAAATAAACACAAAAATGTATATGTTACAGATAAAAACTATGTCCAAACATAATTTAGAAAAACTGTTAAATATAAATGCAAATCTACCAATTATCCAAGTTATAAAGCAAAATTAAAAAAAAAAAGTTAAAAAACAGTTAAAACTGTCCAGACAGAGACAGGAAAACTAGAAGCAAAAACAGCTTCACTTAAAAGATACAGATATTCACCAGTACAATTATCCAGTTCTTGCAGAGAACGTAAATATTCCATAATCAAAATTAGGGCAAAGTTATTTAAAAAACTGCAAAATCCATCTGTTATCCAAATAAATTATTTTTGAAACAGCCAAATAAGTACCAATACAAAACTGGCTGTTAAAATCTTACATTCTTTGCAAGTGGAAACAAATGGCATTTTACAATGGAAAAACATCAATGCCTTGAGCAATGCACTATGGACAGACATTTAGCCACAGATGGCAACAGCAATCATGTACTTATGAAAAATAAACTGTATTGTTTAGCCATACAGAAGCTAATGGATGAGAAATTAACAGCTTAGGATCAGGACCAACAAACCAAATAAAGTGTAAGCACTTGGAAAAATACAGCAAAACACACACGCGCACACACACACACACACACACACACACACACGCGCGCACACACACGCACACACACACACTCACCCACAGGAAAATTACCAAAGATGATAAATTCTCTAAAAACAGCATTAGAATGTTGTTCTTTGGCAACTAACCATAGTCATCTTGGATACATTTCCACCAAGTTACTTTCCAACAAAATATAGAGCTGGGGCCATCTACTCATGTTCTGCTTCTGTCCATATTGAAATAAAAAATATGTAGGTTGCATAGCTCTTTGCTTGGTCTTGTCTGCTACTTAACAACTTGTCAACTAAGGAAATCAGCAAACATTGCCTTAAAAGTAATGGTTCTACCATTCAGTTCTACATCTTAAGTGCTTCCTAGTTCACACACTATGTGCACATCGCTTCTCAGATACAAAGCCCTTAACACACTGCCTGAGAAGACCGTTAGGAAGACATAATAGAAAAGATCCTTATAAATTAAAAGTAGAGAGTATCAGCCTAAGTTCCAGTTCAGGTGCTGTATAGCCTTGCTTCATTTGGAAACAAGCGGTCCCAAGCTGCTGTTAGTCTAAATGAGTTCACCATCTTAAGACATAGAGAAATGCAAAAATGCTGAAGAAAAGGAAGAGACATGGAAGAAAGGCTTTGAAAAGATTCATCACACCAGCAAATCTAGTCATAGACAGAATACCCACAAATCAGTAAAAATGACACCTGTTAAAGCAAATTGAAACATTGGAAACTTATTTAACTTACTGTACATAACCACCACCAGGTCTTGTGCTCTTGTTTTTTCGTCTTCTAAACTATGCAGATGCAACAGTAAACATTTTCACCCAAAATACTATCTGAAATCAAGCAACATGTTATCAAGATGACTATCCAAATTCTACATTTAGAAAACAAGACAGTAATGTAGCCCAGTATGGTGGACAGTGTACGTCTGACATCTTCAGCATTCTTCTACAGCTAAACAAAGCAGAGCCTGTGGAAAGAAGGCATCAGAAGCCTTCATCTTAAGATTTGCTGCAAAGTTAGCAAATCAAAACCAAGTATATTAGTAGAAACTTGGGCCTATGCCCGTTTTCTTTACATTCCTGCATCTGTATCAGCAGCAGCATGTTAACACGAGGAAAATGTGAGCAAGAAGCTTGTTTGCCATGGCATACAGCCATTATTCCAGCAATAATTTCAGTGCAACCTGCAGACCTTTTCTGATATCTGATCCAGTTTTTTAAGCCTGGGCCACAAACTTGTTTCTACTTGTGCATGTGATTTAAGGGATATATATCTTAATATTGAAAAGTCAAAATAATGAAACCCAAAATATTGAAAGCCTATTAAATGCAGGGAGCTAGCTCCCCATACCACCCGTTAATTTTATATAACTACTCCAATATCACACAACAGTGGGGAAAGGGCAAAGTCCCTTTTTCAATATTTTCAACATTTTGAATTTCAGTATATTGAGTTTTCAATTAAATGACTAGAACTCATTTTAAGTTTTCAATTAAATGATGGGTGAGTTACAGACACCAAACACTCTACAGTTATAGACCCTTCCCCGGGTAAATGAAGATGAGGGAATGTGGCCTGGGTTGCTGATGGTGCAGTACAGATTAAACTATTTCCTTTGCCTGTTCAGGCCTGTGATGCAGAGTAAATAATGTTTGCATTTTTCACTGTAAGGCTGTATGATACTTGCATTCCGCTAAAGAAGAGAGAAATCTGAAGGCAGACAACCCAGAAAATCTGCTTAGAAACCATCATCTTCAAAAAGTCATCTGCTTCCTAGAATGCCTGTTAACTTTATCTATAGCCACAACATTCTGCTGAAGGTTAGAAATTCCAGGGCAGGCTCTCACGACCATATTTTGAATGCAAAGCCTGTCAAATGTTACGCCTTGAACAGCCTGTAAAAATGAATTATTCTTCTGAACCATGGGTTTATATGCCCCGACATGTTATCAGCATGGCAGCTATCAGAAGAGAAATACTAATGATTACAGTCACATTTATGCTAACAATGATACAGATCCTCTGACAGCATTTCTTTAGCCAATCAGCACTATGGAAGAAGGGGAGGACCATCAACAGTTAGTATGCTACCAAACCAATGAATTGGACCCGATGCTGGAAATATCCCACAGGAATGCACAGATGCGTTAGACATGGGTCTCACATGTAAAAGGTGTCATGATCAAGTGCCAGTGCTCAGTAAGTGCACATCATGTGAAGGAATAACAATGGGAAAGCTTAAAAGAGGTAATGGGACAACATTAATAAGATTCCCTGGTTCTTTCCCCACAAAACAATAGTGGAGTGAGATCAACTGCTTTTTACAGAAGTGTTCTGATGAAAAATAACTAATCCCACAGAGTATGACTACGTTGCTTGAGGAAAGGAAGTTTAGTGCTTGAATGTGGACAGAGGAGGAGCCACCCAGGGGTACAGGCAGCACCTGCAAAAATAAAAATCATTATGGTGTTTATGCTAGAGGGAGCAGAACTCAGACAGGCATACAACCAATGACAGTATCCTGAACAGCAAGGACTCTTACAATGACAGCCCTACAGCAACAACTTAAGGTGATGCTTGGTCACTGGCCAAGGTTGAACAATGAACATGAGTGCTACCTTCAAGGGATAGCTAAAAGTCCCAAGGCATGAACAGAATGCAGTTTAGTGCCACGGTGGAACATTCCACCAAATGTACAGTGGAATTAAGAAGGGCACTTTGATAAGAATGCAACAGACAAGTCACTGCAGTGACTTTTCTACTATACTGCTATCAGTCAGAAACTGAAAAAAGGCACTACTTAACTAGCTAAATTCCTAGTAGATGAAAATTGGCATCCCTGGATGCCAGCTGTCCTGTGACCACCTGTAGTACGCAGCAGTAACAAGTGGACAATGATTACCAGTGGGATCGCTGTACACCTGCTTTACGTACAGTGCTGTAGGCGAAACTGCAAAGCCATGTCAAACAAAATGGGGAAAAAGGAAGGGAACCAAAGTCAAACAGCTAAAACTTCACCAATGATTCACTCCATGGTAATGCAGACAATGCATAAAAGAAAGAGTATCTTAAAAGTGTTGCATTCCACAGGAGAAAATGATTAAAACTAACACAAATGAGACTATAATCAAAGCCTCTAGGGAACAATTTTCTATGATAAGTCATAATTAGACAGTTTAGCAATCCAGGGGCCATCAACTATGCTTCTAGAATTGCAGGCTGCCATGTTAACAAACCAGAAACTGGAGACCTGAGCAGAATTATGCATTAAAAAAAAGGCATTTGAGAATGGGAACAGAACAAGTAGTGACAATCTGCAGGGGAAGAGAAAATAATAGCTAGGTTACAGAAGAAGGGAACACTTACCACTTCTATGGCATACTTTTTTATACAAACATTCTGCAGCAAAAGAAAAAAATAACTTGTCATTTTATCCCCCTGGGTTTTGTCATCTCCCACTCTTTACAATAATGATATAATGTAGGAATTATTCTGCATCACATGAAAGTGAATAAATTGTAAGCCTACAAAAGTTATAGATGAAGATGCATATCTACCATTTTTAAGTCTACAGAGTTTTCCATAGCAGTGGGTTGATAAAAGCACCATTTGTCTTTTTTTGCTAAAAGAAACAGAAATCTCTGTGCAAAATTTCTTCAGTCTATCCAGTTTCACACTGCATCCCCTGTGCAGTTAAATATACAGTCTGTTCTACCACTCAGATAGTTAACTATTACAATAGGTTCACTGAGAAGCCTCCAGAGATTCCATTTAATTACTATTTCCAAAATAACAACAGCACAGTAATACATTCCACAGTGCAATCACCATTTACATTTCCTGTATCAAATGACCGAACATAGCATTTGGCACACTGATAAATGTATTCTGATTTCTTATGAGTAGCTTTGTTTTTGTTTTGTTTTTTCACATTGCTTATTCTTTTTCGGACAATGCATAACTATAGCAAAAGTATATAAATATGTTTTAACAGTGATTCTTTATGTCATGTGCATGTTTTGTGATCAACTCTCTCTCTCTCTCTAAATTTCATCAGTAAATTTTCTTAGCAGCCAGAGAATACCATTTTCACTGGAAAGATTTTTGCTATTACACAGAGATTAGACCTGCCCATCCTGAATATGTGTATTTATGTATGTGTTTGCATCAATTCTGCAAATACTTTCTTTCTTCTAGGAAGTGCTTACTTGAAAGCTGAATGTACGCGTGTCCTCCTGGAAATATAATCCAGCTCTTGGTAATTTTTATCTGTCAGTATGTTACAGGAATTGAGTGACCCTTCTCTTTATAAATGTAAACAGATAGAACAGCAAAACACATGACTACTCATTCCACTAATAAAATGAACAGGGCACTAATGAAGCAAACTAAAGCAGGTCAGAAACATTTACAAGGATACTATTTTTTATTGGCGCTTAATTTATGGCCCCATCAAAATAAAAATTAAAAGATAACTAATAAATGGGCATTAGATTCCTAGCAGTGATTTGTGTCCATGACAACACTGGAAATGGATGCCAGGACAGGCTTTTAATTCTTTTGAGTTACAATTATAAAAAAACATCAGCATGATAAAGTGTTATGCTTATTTCAATAACAGCAGCACAGTTTAGTTAAAAAATGTTTCTGCCAGTCTCTTCAATCTGTTTAACATATAAAAGTAAGAAGTCATTCTAAGCATACATTACCACAGACCCATGATGTTATGAGGTACAATGTTTTTAAAGGCAGATACAAAACAATGTCTAAATGATGCCATTTCTTTAACATAAATCTACCCTAATTAAACCAGTATGCACTTAGGGTATGTTACAATAAAAACAGTATTCAAGGAAAGAAGACATGGGTATATTTTTCCTCCATCCAATATATACTAACCTCAACTGCACTTACAAGAAAGTAAGACAGTATAAACTCCCGCACACATAGTTCTAAATAATTCTAAGCAGATATTAATCACTTAACAGGTCACAATAATCCTTCTTCAGCTACCATACCATGAGTCATCTCACTCCCTCAGACTTCCTCAGTGAATTCTGCAACCTTCTTTAGATATGTTCCACCAACTCCCCAGCCTTAACTCCATTATTTTAAAATAAAAAAAAACATCAAACCACTCCCTGATCAAACCTGGCTGGATAATTTCCTGGTTCAGAAAATTGATGTATATGGTTTATATGCTACTTCAGAGACTTCCTCACACTGTTCACTGCTACTTTGACATACATATTAACTCTGTCTTTCACAAAACAGCATGAGAAATAATTGGAAGTTTGTTATAGTGATACAATTATCCAAACAGCCAAAACTCTTCAAAGCTTTTTAGTAATAAGCAGTCTCTAACATTCCTACATTAGGAAAAATCCTTGAAAAGATATACACCAAACTTTCACAAGACACTGACCATTACTACCACCTTTCCCTTAAAAGCATGTATTTTAACAAATACAATACCCCTAATCAAGGATAAAGGATTTTTAGCTGTGGTATATTTGTAGACCTAATAAGAGTACTTGACTTTGTGGATCATTCCATTCTATAGACCATCCATTGGAAATGGGTATTAGTTCAGATGCAGCACCCTGGTACTAAGAATATAAATTTGCATATTGCAGCCTTGTTATGGCCACGTCAGAACAGGATAAGCTGAGTGTTTGACTAAGCATAAGAAACACAGGGTTGTAATACCCAGCTATGTCCATTATCATTAGGGTGACTACCAAATATCCCAAATAAATTAAAACAAAGAGTTAGAAGGTCACAATGAAAAAC
>NC_056739.1:1501313545-1501316765 GCF_019279795.1 Protopterus annectens
GGAGACATGTGACGCCGAAGTGCATCTCTTCGGCTGAAGGTCAGCGTCAGGGCTGGGGCAACTCGGCACGCAGTACCCATTGCCACCAATCATTAGCTATGGACCTGAGTTCCACTGTATGGCCCCCACAGGAAAAAGCCAAAGACACAACATTCAGCCCAACTTGACAGAGCCTATTTCAGCTGAGTCTAGGGAGAAATGTTGCCCAGATGCTGCCCAAATGTGGAGAAACCCACACCCAGCACAGGAGGACATGGAGACTCACCACAGTGGCACCACCCTGTCTGAGAAATGAATTGGGAGAACATCTGCTGTGAGGTGCCAACGCAATCCACTGCACCACCCATATATATATATATATATATATAGGCAGAGTATATATATATATATATATATATATAAGAGACATTATTGAAGATTTCACATATATATATATATATATGCATATATTACAAATGCAAAAAATGAATAGTGGTTGAAAAAATAGAAACAAATTTATAAATTTAATGGTTACATAAATCGCAGAGAGACCAACAGAACAAGTTATAATTCACTGTAGTCATCCTTATTTAGCAACAACATGTGAGATATTCATCATATGACTCATTGCCGTAGTATCTTTAGCTATATGGGGTTATATACTGTTAACCTATATGTGGGGTTGAGCCACACAGCCAGCATTTACAGCTTCAGGGCATTTCCACACAACAAAAAAATGTTAGTCAGCTTGAGCTGTACTGATTAAAATTGTCAGGTTTGGGGCACCTAACCTTCAGATTTCCTGTTACTTTGTGAATTTATCCTGTTCTCGGACTTTCAAGGATCAACATTCGTGTAACTCCTTGTTCAGTGCTGCACAGATAAGTCTCTTTAGGGGGAAAAATTTAATTTTACTGAGAAAAAAATTGCACTACTTGTGGTGGAAATATTAATTTTAAAGATATGAAAAAATATTTTAATGACTATCGTGATTTTTTTAATTAGTTTTAAATTGAAGTGTCACTTTTTACTTATGTGGTAAAAAGATGATGAAACTAATTTTAAAACTGCTTTTCTGTTAAAATGTATTTATTTTGGGGGCTGGGATAGCTACTTTATGTGTTTCTTGCTGTGGTTTTACATGGAGAAAGCTACTTTTTTACCACAAAGTTTGCAATTTACATTTCTTACTAACACTAACTGGCGAGAGATACAAACATTTTGAAACGAGGCTATATCTGATTTGTTGAGCTAAATGTACAAACTTCCAGAGTTTCTCAGAAAATATGAAATATTTGGTTAATACTAGACCCTTTCATCTTACAAGGATGGGAAGTTGCTTTTAGTAGATTGAGTAAATTATTTATTCTTCTGAAACCCTTTGTTTTTTACGAGATTTCACCTGTCAAGCTGACATGTTAAAATGTATGCTTGCCTCTTTGAAGATAAGGGAAGAATAATTTGCACCTGTTTCCTCATATCCAAGAAATCGGCTCTGTGATAATTCTTTTCCTTCTGTGTCTGAAGCGCCGCCCACCACTATAAATGTGCTTATGAATCTTATGGTGCCACTGGCCAAGCACATACTGAACTGTTATGAAAAGGTTTGTTTTGTTTGCATTCTCAAAACTTTTGAAGATGCAAAAATATGAAATGATGGAAGTCTTTCCATGGACAGACACAGCTTTGGATCCCTTCTTGGCCAGAGGTCCTTGAAAGTGTGATGAGAGGGAAGCTGATTCAAGGTCCCTTTAGATTTTTCGGCCTCCCTTCCAAGTTTGGTCAAGGATTTAATGCTCCTATCTCCAATCTTCTTAAATAATAAATCAAACAGACCCAGCAAGGTGTTAAAGAAAAATATTTAAAAGCAATAGCAGAGAGGTTCAAAAGGAAGCAGACCACCCAGCAGTAGTAGAAGGATAGTTTAGTAAGTTGAGAACTATTTTTATGACGTCCTCTCCCTCCCATCCCATAAATCCCTTTAATTGTTCCAGAAAGTCTGAAACTTTATTCCTTTACAACATATAGTTTCAGAAAGAGGGGTAAAGAAGACTAATCCATAAGGGTTTAGAAAGTGGGATGGTAGTGTGAGTCTCCATCCTCTGTTTGAGGAATTTCACCCACCAGACTTGAGCCTCCTTCTTTTTACCTCTCTTATTGGCTTAGATATGCTCTCCTCTGGGAATGTCATAACCGTCCCTCTTCCTCAATTAAGAGAATAGTTTTATTCAAGGATTTTCTGGTGCCAAAGAAAGAAGATTATTGAAAATCAGTTGGATCTTTTTTGAACCCATGGTGATAGCAGCCCAAGTTCAAAACTTTTACAACTTACTCTTCCATATTCCCTGCTATGAATTTTCTAGTAACCTTTAGATTTAAAATGTACATATCACCAAATTTTGGTATAGATCCAAATTTCATATGCTTCAAGGCTTTCATGTGTGTCCTTGGATCAATTTTACTGCCCCTTCTGTATTATAGTTGGGTCTATCAACTCTCTATGATATTCATAAAGTGTCTAGCTTCTGTGATAACTCTGACTGCAGACTGCAGCAAGGTATTCTAAGTTTCCTCATTTGACAATCCTATTTACCCTTGCAGAGTCATCTTCAAAGTGTCAGGAATCTTTCTTGGTAAGTGAATTCCCACATGGCCTGGGATTCCAGGATAATTTACAAAAACCTTGTTTAACTCCTTCTGATACAATTATTTTCCTGTGGTATCCACTGGACACTTAGTTCAAATAGCTTTTCTTCCAGAATTCCTCAGGATTCTGGGTATCATGATCTATGATTCTCATGATACCTCGTATAAGACTCCACATGAGAAAAATCCAGTGGTACCTGAAATCCATATGCTACCATCATTAATATCCTCTGACGCTCAGATTCCACTTTTGAGGTTCTGAAAAAGGGGTTTTTGTGGAAAACCAAATGCTCAGAAACCAAATTCCCATTTTTCAATAAAACCCAAAAAGGAACCAACCCCCTGTTTACTTAGCAAAGGGGGTTTTTAAAATACCCGCAGGTTTTTGGGAAAAGAAAAGTCGACCAAAAAAACAAACATCAAGGAGAAAATTTTACAAGTTCAAAACCCTCAGCACAATTTTGGGGTTCCCAAACTGGGGGTTTTCCCCAAAGGGAAACATGGGGGTAAAACCAAGCAATCCAAGGAATAATTTTCCAAACTAGATTGCTAAGGGAAAATTCTTTTAGACACACCTAAGAAAATTTAAGAAAAA
>NC_056739.1:1501317265-1501319765 GCF_019279795.1 Protopterus annectens
CTAAGGATTTGAAAGATAACCACAAAGCCTTCTTTAGCTATGTCAAGAATCTAAGTGCCAACTCACATATATGCTCTGAGCTAGTGCAAAATAGCACAAAATATACTGAACCTACTGATATTGCCAACATCCTGGCAGATAGATTCAGTGCAAACTTCACCCCCCCCTCTCACCTCCAAAAGGGCCCACAACAATACCGGAAAAATGCAGTGTCCAGAAATCACATATGCACAGGTATAAACAGCCTTTTCAAAAGCCAAAAACACAGCGTGAATGGGGTCAGATGGTGTCCCAGGATGGGTCTTGCACGAACTACAGAACAAACTAACCCCCCCACCTAAACACATTGTTCAACCTCAGCCTCTCCACAGGCTATGTGCCCATAGAATGGTGCACAGCAATGGTTATTCCACACTACAAAGGAGGGGCCACAACTGACAGTGGTAACTATTGCCCCATAAGCCTGACTAGCCTGGTCTGCAAGGCTATGGAGCGCATCATCATGGAACTCATTAACAAAGACATTGGGAACCTCCAAGCACTTGACCTGACCCAGTTCAGCTTTGTTAAGGGCAGATCATGCCTACTAAACCTGGTTGACTTCTTTGAGACAGTCACCAAGGCCATAGACGAGAGAAAGGTGGTTCACACAGCCTACCTTGACCTCTCCAAGACATTCAACACCATTCCTCACTCAGGTATTATAGAAAAACTCACCAGCCTGAAAATAAACCCATACACAGCTGGCTTACAGACAGAACTCACACGGTAAGAACAGCAGGCTACAGGTCTAACTCTAAACCAGTCACAAGTGGTGTCCCGCAAGGCTCGGTCCTGGGACCACGGATGTTCGGCATATGCATATATATGAATATACAAATATATATCTATAGATATAAAAGAGAACATAACAAATACATATATGACCACAGGCACCGTTAATGGGGGTGAGGGGTCCCAAGCAACATACGTCTTGTACGTATTGATATTCCCCCCCACAGTCAAACAGGTCTGCCCTGCAATACAATACCAGCTGTTGCAAGTCCCATAACCAAGACCTGACACAGCATGGGTACAAAATGTTAACAGTAATCCATCCCACCTGTATGATGTCTGGCTGGTATCAATAACATATCATGCAGTACTGTCTGGCTACCATAGGGAATGTACACTGTGGAAGCAATAAACATTCCTAAGATACATATACATAGACACATATATGCAGATATGTGTGTATATATATATATATATATATATATATATATATATATATATATATATATATATATATATATATGTAACTACCCTCACACACACAGAGCTATGTATAGGAAGATACATATTTAGAGGGTGAACACCATACGGACCAGCCAGTATGCCTACAGTTGCCACCTTACCAACTAAACACTGTATGAGTCACCCATACAAAAGAAAATTGTTGCCTGAAACATATACCCACAGAGAGGTCAAAGGATATAACATCACACACAGGTTTGCATACATGAAGAAGCTTTATTTGCGTAATATTACAGCTGAATATGCCATGATATATAGCTGTTTAGACTCTAAACTACATATAAACAGACTAATGCAACTCTCAAACAGATAAATTAATACAGTATTCCGGAAAACATTACATATGTTGCTGTCCAGGCCAAGGCCTTCAAGTAGTACAACAATAAAGACAGACTGGGCCACAGGATAACAATCAATCAACAGTAAGTAATGCAGATGTATAGTCCAGCAGCCACTATCTATACTCTGTACACAATCCCTAGGGGGTAAAGACCTCACTTGACACAATGGGATGTATCTGTTACATAAGAAGGCATAACTGATACCATCACAATCACACTGACAAACAGAACAGCCTGTATGGTAGGAAGCAGTAGGCCTGCCTTTACACAAGGTGAATTGTATGGTAATGTACATCCAGATACCTTAAGGCAGCTTACACCTGATACCCTTCACATGTTGTAACAGCCTAGGTTAGTTATGGTGCACCCCCTCATAGACTAACATACAAGGCCGTATACCACTGTTACATACACTGGCCTCTGGACTGCATAAGGGCACACATGTATTGTGCAGATGAAGCCACATATATATGGACCCAACCCCACAATATGTGTGGGGGCCACAACAGCAGTGGAATGATGGCAAGAATGGCAGCATGACATGCTCACAGGCCACTACATAACAACCCCTAACAGCATGTCATATGGACAAAGCCTGGTATGTAGGTGGAGGACAGAGGCTGGAACACAGGCCCATATGTGAAATAGTGTTGTCATGCACTAAGCAGGTTGCTGGTGTTACAGGATTGTCTGCAACATAACCTTAGTCAGGAATATGAAGTCAGAAACACAAATGGATGCAGCCATGTACTGATCGCACTCAACACACACACAGTCAGTGATATATCTGACACAAGACCTGTGTGGTGGACAGGCTAAACATAACAGGCACACCGCTGGCCATCAAGAGGATAGGCACACAG
>NC_056739.1:1501324765-1501384096 GCF_019279795.1 Protopterus annectens
CTGTAGAGGTAGATCATGCATCTCTGACGTGTTATATATATAGTTTGTTGCTGCATAGTAGTAATAAACAGATGTGCATAAGTGGTAGTATTGTGGACTTTGAACTGTTGATGTACTGTAATGCTGCACCCACCCTGTAGCAATGCCACAGCTTTGGCCACTGACATTGCATCTCTCACACTCTTATGTAGGTCCCTCTGGTATGCCACCAAGGCAGCAGCCTGTAGCTGGTGGGTATGGTTTATGTTGATGCTTGCCAATACACTGGGCATGTAATGGCTATGGTATATTTCATGCACACATCTAACACACCTACCCATAATGCATGCTGTACATGTTCACGTACTGTTGCTGTTAAATGCACTGCATCACAGTGGTGACCATGATGGGGTACCGGAAGGGTATGTCAGACACTTGCAAGATAACTAACACCCTGTCATTGCAAAATGTGTCCACAGGGATTAACATAATGGTGGGACACATGGCCTACAGTAGGGACATATGTGAAACATCACCCTTATTCAGTGCAAGAACAGTGTATATACCAGTATTACAATGGCAACTGTTACAGATCTACATTATGGCATAACATATTACTGTGGTCCACATTATTAGGTGGGAATAGGCTGTAACACGTGGTCTTCAGTGTATGGGACACTGCAAACTGAAACACATGTGTAGGCCATACTTGTCAAGCATCTGCAAAAAGGCTGAAGGTGGGGAGGATTTGTCAGCATGACACACCAGTGCACTGCAGCAGGGATCCAAAGGATGTTGAGAATGGCTGTATCTGCACACAGTCAGGTTCAGGAACTGTGGCAGATGTATCCCTACCCCCACAGCAATAGTGACAGCAGTGTGTGAACACCAAGGGATGTGCACACAAGAAGACCTTGCAATCATGCAGAGTTGGGGGACATATGTAGGGCAGATTGACCATACACTGGAAAATGCAGATGGCCCATGCTAGTATACCCCTGCCAGGAATAGTGATTGCTGTAGCACACATAACAATAGGTGCAACAAACAATCGTGATAACAGTGTGCATGAATATGAACACACGGAGTGTATGCATCGTGGTCAGCATTTGCACACCTAACACATTTCGTAGACACTGTATGTGAATGTACGGGACATATGTCACATATCAGGCTCATGTACTGTTAATATATGCGGTGATGTGGTCCCATGGCAGATCAAGGAAGGGTGCGCAATATCAATAAGAGTGTGTACACTCCTCATAGCCACGGTATGGTCTGACGGTTGTCTTGGTAATATTGGATTGGTTATACATAGTCTGCTGATGTTGAGATCTGTAAACCAGACATCAGACATTCACAAATGACATCTGTCCACATATCATCCCAGGTATGTGTCACTGAAAAACATAGGGGCTGTGAGCATTAGAGCAGACATAACTGACACAGTACTACACATTCAGCAATGGGTTGTACACCTGTGAGTTTTGTTGCACAGTACATGGCAGGATGTAGAACAGGTGCTCAGCAATACTGTGTACATGGGTGCAGTGTTTTCCAGGGGAAGGGGCATCACCTACTAACACAGCCCATGCATCACACACATGTATACTGTTGCTAGCATGGATTGACTATAGCTGCACTGCATGCTGTACTTCCCTATGGGATCATGCAGTACATGGACATGGACTGACACATGACACACCAGGAATACTTGTCTGATATGTAATCACGGGACAGCTGATAGTATAATAAGGTCTGTAGCATTGAACATGCATTGGGAGGGAAAGTAGACACCAAGTATACCCTTAATATCGCATTCAGCAGAGAGGTGAATGACAGCCCATGAATGCAGCAATACAGATGCATTGAGGAATTACTAGACAACACAAGGGAGTGTACACATATATTACAGTTGTCACATGATAGGTTGATTGAGCAGCATATCTGGCATGTACTGAGCCATACTTACACATGACACTCCAGTGCGTGGCATTATGGGTTGAACTTAATAGCCCCTCACATATAGGGGCCATGCTCACAATGTCTGGACATACACAGGGTGAACACTGAATGACAGCAGTGAGGCCATGTAAAACCTACTCCACTCAGGTCAAGGAGGTAATGGAGTAACAGGTCCTGTGTTGTGATTACTCATCTAGGCATTTAGAGGAATGATACATTAATGAGTAGTATTAATGAGTGTATGTTACCAATTGTGATGCAGGATGGGGAACTTATGGGAATAAATGTGGGACTGTCTGTAAAATCATGGACAGTTAGGTATTAAAGTGGAATGTGTGTGTGTGTGTGTGTGTGTGTGTGTGTGTGTGTGTGTGTGTGTGTGTGTGTGTAATGTTATGCAATGCTGTACAGATCTTAAAGTGCATTTCTTGTTTTCCTCCACAGGTGACGAGGTGGGTCAGGGTCCCTTCTGCTTGCAATCTGATGTTGGTGTCCATACAGACACCGAAGATGATGATGGTACTGTTAAGGCAGAGGTGAGATTGTCAGGGGCCAAAACTGCACCATCATTTGACATCCCCTTCTTAGCCACCCCAACCTCGCACACAGTTTCAGTGCCTATACATACCCAATCACCAGAGGCTATAGCAGTGGGACAGTTGGCAGTTGGTGGCAGTGCACAGGAGAGTATGGTATCCATGACTACTATGTCTGGTCACAGCAGGCATAGCCAGATGTCCGGCAGGGCACCACATAGGCAGATGTACCAGGGTGCTCATGGTAGGGCCGCTGGTCATCATGCCCCTGGCAGGAGCACCACAACTGGTACCACTAGGTGCATGTTTCAGGCTGTCATGGGTGTGCAGTCATGTATGGAACTGTACACCAGACAGGGCCTGAGGCTGCAGAGTGATGCTGTCACATCTGCAATTGACAACTTCCATGAACTGTCTGGTGCCCTCAGTGCTCATACCGATGTTATGGATATATGGTTTGGTGAGATGGTGGGCCTCATCGACTGTGGTTTGTCTGTGCTTGAACATGTGATGGGAGTGTGGCAACAGCCACATGGATGTAGACCAGTAACACCAACAGCTGGTGATCAACTTGGATGTGCTGGGACACCAAGGTGCTCCCATAGTGGCAGTACCAGCCCCAGCACTACAGGGGGGCACTGTCCACACCACACCACAGCAGGCAATGAGCACATGGTTCTGGCCAGTCTCAGGAGGGACCTGGTTCCAGCGGGCATCTGTCATCATCACGGGGAGAGTAGCACATAGAGGCCTGTACTTGGAAGTTCCCATGAAACCCCTGGCAGGCACAGTCTGCTTGTCCGTTGCCAGAGGTGGTGAACTGCACATCCTGCCAGATATGGTCTGCAGCTGTCCAAAAGCACCTGTATAGGTCAGCCATGTGGCAGAACTGTGTGCATACATACCCACACACTATACGAACACACCTAGGACATCCCCATATTTACACACACCATATCACCACACCCAGTTCAACTAATTACACCCCTCACCCACACAGATGGTGTCAAATGTATGGCCCACCCTCGGCCTCTGGCAAACCAACAACACACCCTGTGCATATAATGATACCTGTGCCACATCCCTGTCATCCATAACATTGATGCAGGGACAGGCTAACATGGTTATGATGCACACAGTGACTGTACTACAGTGTACCAATGTACTGCAGTGTAACATGTTGTCAGAAGTAATGTTTAATGCATACATGTCAGGTAGTGTAGCCATCCAGCAATGATGCATTATAGCTGTTAGTAACACTGAGTGATTGTTGTCTCCATAATGTTATCCATTTCTGTTGTAGGTGTACATGTGTCAGCAGGAGGATGGTCTGCAGTCATATTCCACAAGGGGTATGGCACTGTAGTGACACCAAGGCTGTGACATATCCGGGGTACAATTGAACACATGTCACAGATTTGTATAACAGTTATTGCCTGTGCCACATATGCAGGTGACCCACTGGGACATGTATAATCAGCAACCTGATGTAGACCCATCCACATACACACACACTCTTACTTGGCAACACTGGGACTGGACCCCTACCTAGGTATGTAGTGCTAATGAACTGTGTGGCTTTCATTGCCCACCCCACACAGCATTTAGGATGAGGTGTATTCCAGGTTATATGTTACATGCAGAACATGTACAGTATGGCAATGGGGGATGTAATGGTTGTATATGGACAATACATAGTGTGGCATACCATCATATACACATTACCAGACACATAACAGACAGACACACATCTGAGAGTCCTGGGCCTATTGGTGCTAACTAACTTGTCCATGTTTCCAGTGTGTTACAGGTAGGCTGCACACAGCACATGCAGATGGATTGCTGTATCAGTTACCTGTCTGGTTGATGGTGACAGTGGTCACCATAAAGTGGTACATGTGTCATATGCCAGGTGTACCATGGTGTAATGATAGTGTACACAGCACCCACATCCCACAGTGAATATTGTACTCACTGGAACCCATGATGACACTTTGACATACCCACCATCACACATTGCCCACGACTGTGATACAAACCATTGTATATCCCAACAGTGGTACTACAGGGATATGCATCTAATGCACATGCCACAGGCATAGTAGGGTGTTGCATTGTCATGCCTAACCTATGGGCAGCAACAACACTATCGGTACTACTGTGTGGCAATGTGCATTGTACTAGGAGTATGTGGTCTCAAAATGCTGTACCCTACAGATATACAGACATGCACACATACACACACTTGCCAGAACTCAATGGGTGTCCCATGCCTATCGACCCATTTGTACAACACTGTTGTGCTAGTACTTCAAGGCTCATGTAGCCATTAGGGAGAGGAGCATAACAGGATACATGTAATGTCCGATACCGCAGCAGCCATATATGTCTATGGCAATGGGTGTTGCAGTGGTTGTGAAGGCCCTCATGGAATTCCCAACTACAGGTGTACTAACACACAAACCCTGCTATCCTCAGTAATGCACATGTACACATGTGATCAGTACTGGGGTGCATCGCTGCATGTGGTCAAAGCTGTGTACCTGTCTATTGCGCATGGAGAGATGGGTTGTGTAGGGGATGTGTGTACAGTGGTATCATGCCACCTGCCATGTGCCAGCAGGCAATCTATCAACAGACACCACTATGGTGACCCTCAGGGTGACAGTGACATGCATCAGCCAATCCTCTGGGTCCCTTCTACAAATGGCCACTGAGGTGATCCAGTTGATATGTATGCAACATGTATTACAACACATGGTTAGTGTCTGTGATGGAGACCTGTACCCAAGCATGTTCTGTTGACTGTGGTTGTATAGTGGAGGTACCCGTGGCATGTGGTGCATACAGGGTGTTGTCTCCTATATGTGCCAGTTATTACACAGCTGGGCAGACATGTCAGTCTCAATCAAGCATAGGTTGCCTGTATGTATCCAAGATGGATACCTGCCATCTGCACATCTGTACAGGGACTGACAGACATCAGCTTGGCAAGTAGCTATGCAGTAGGATGAATGTGTTGACAGATTTGACAACAATAAGTATGCCATTACTACATGTTGAAAGCCCTCACTGACATGTGCTGTACAGATGGTAGTCTACAATTACATTCCACATGTCAGATCATTATCAAGTAGGGGATATATACTGTGACACAGCTCACACACCAGGAACATGCCAGTGAGGCTTCAGAGTCCAGCTATGCCTGCAGGTGTGCTTGTTGTCAGTATTACATTTAGCACTCTACTCTTGCCTGGGAAAGCACTGTTATCAGTAGTACTGCCATGATACACTACACATCAGTGTAACAGCATGTACCCTGGGTTACTACCCCTGTATGTAACACATTCACATGGATAACAGTGCTGTACAGGTCTTATATACTTGTGTGTCCCAGACATGACACTCACAACCCTTGCTACTGTAATGACAGTACATAGATGCATGTATTGTACATGGCATTACATACACTTATTGCAGATGTCATTACTCTGCTATGTTATCAGACTGGGTGGTGAGCACTGGTTACCAGGGCTAAGGCATGCTTAGCAGGTGTCAGCATTGCTGGAATATAACAGCTAAGCAGATTTGTGCACTAGTAAGTGAAGCCTACACGGTGTAAGTGCCTGTGCAGTTAACCGTAGTTTACCACCGCTTAGCTTTGGGCAAACCCGCTCAAACATGCTTAAAGCTGCTCAGAACCTCCTTAACCACTCTGTATCCAACAGCCCTTGTTCTGCCCAGCAACAAAATACACAGCTATTGAACCCAGGACCCTGTACACTATAGTGACAATTAATCACTATGTCATGACCACTGTAAAGGCAGTTGTTTTTCCAATATATTTGTCACTACACATTTTGAATAGTATTAAACAACTGCTTCGACTTCCACAATTGTGTAGTACTTGTTATTGATATTACTATTGCATCACATATGTTGTTATATTAAAATGTACATATATCAGATACATATGGTGAGATACACCTGGGAAGCTATACACAACCGCGATGTTCACACATGACAGGAATATGGATATATACATATACATATGTTGATATATGTCTACATGTACATACGCATGTACATTCATACATATGTCTGTCTACACATCTGTATAGTGCATCATATGTATGGCTATTTGTAGATCTCTTTGTGTATATATATATATATATATATATATATATATATATATATATATATATATATATATATATATATATATATATGTGTGTGTGTGTGTGTGTGTGTGTGTGTGTGTGTGTGTATATGTATATATCTATATAAATATATGGATATATATATATATATATATATATATATATATATATATATATATATATATATATATATATACATACATATATGTTTACCATTTGTCCAGAACATGGAATGGAGTCCTACCTCAGCGCAAATAGTCCCAACCGTTTAGTGCAAGGGGATGTCATGTATGTATTGCAGGTATATATGTAGACTGTTGCTACTGTAATAGGGGTTAGCTTAACAGGCATGTTGTGTGTGGGAGGTCATTTCTGCTTTTGACATGTGCGCCATTGGCTAATTACAGACATCCTAAGGACATTATAGTACAGTACCACTGGTAGCAGAGTAATGATCCTGTGGGCTACAGCAGAGATATGACCAAATATATGTGGACAGTGTGGCACTCTGTGGTCAGTCCAGAGATGTTCACATATCCCCTTAATGAGAGACATGTGGACCACGCCTACCAATGTGGATGTTAATAGCCAGTACATGGGTATATCATGTAAATACTGGACTACATATGCCCACACAGTCTATGCATGCACACGCCAGTCTGTCCTGACACATAATACCTGGTGGTGCAGAGGTCACATGGCCACATACTACCTAGTAGTTAGTGACATGCATCTGTACAGAATCCCACTGCTTTGTCATAGGTTCATAGGTTCATAGGTTTATACTAGGCTATCTGCCCTAAGGCATTTATAAGCCTAGCCCAAAGTTTTGTGGCTTACGCCACCCCTTATATGAAAAAAATACTGTGCCCATTAGTTTGTTGTGCCTCTGTCCAGCAGTGACACAGAGATGATTCAGGGTAAACCTCGATCTCCCATCCACAGGTCAAGATTTCTCTTGAACAGAGCCAGCGAGGTGCTCTGCCTCACATGGACCGGGATTTTATTCCACACCATAGGGAGTCTCTGAGTGATAAATCTATCCCTCCAGCACATCCTATTTATATCCGTGCTAAGGTTTAAGTTGCTTGCTCTAGTGGTTTTGATGGATTTGGATTTTTGAGGTGGAGCATGTCCATTAATTCGGGTTGGACATGGCCTTGTATGTCAGGCACATGTCACCTCTGAGCAGATGGTATGCGACTGAATAGAGCTGGAGTTTCTTCAATCTGGCAGCATATGACAGATTTTGGAGTCCTTATCCTTTTGGTGAGGAACTTTGGGGTCTCTCCAATTGCTGTAGATGTCGGGTGAGATACATCCCGAATGGGGCATTGTACTCGATCATTGGTCTGATAAGTGAAGAGTACAGGGAACAATGACTTCACTAGATCTGGATGTGAATCCCATCATGATCAGGTGGGCAATGTAGAAGGTCTTTCTAACCACTTTAGCAGCGTGAGTGTCAAAGAAAGGCCACTGTCAACCTGAGTCCCCAGGTCCTGATAACCTCTTCTGTGCTTAGTGGATTGCCACCTATATGGTAGCTTAGGGTTACCTTGTTTTCCCGAAGGGTATGACTATACATTTTTTGGCGTTTAACTTCAGGCCATGGCTTTGGCACCAGCTATCTGTTTCCGTGAGTCCCTTCTGAAGGATATCCGTGTCTGATGCACTTTCCACTATGGCAGTTTGCAGTCGTCTGCAAACTTTGTCAGCCAAAGTCCTCCCATGTTGGCCTGTACTTCTGAGAAGTAGATGCCGAACAATAGGGGGCCAAGGACCGAGCCCTGTGGGACACCACTTGCGACCGGTTTGGAGTCTGACATAGCGCCAGCAACTCTAACCCTGTGGGTTCTGTCCTTAAGCCAGTTTGCAACCCATCTTGTGACATATGGGTTTACATTTAAGCTGGTAAGTTTTTCTACAATACCCGAGGGGTATTGTGTCAAAAACTTTGCAAGGTCAAGGTAGGCTGTATGGACTGCCTTTCCCTCATCAATGGCCTTGGTGACTATTTCAAAGACGTCGACCAAGTTCAAAAGGCATGATCTGCCCTTGACGAAGCCAAACTGGGTCGGGTCCAATGTCTGCAAGTCCCCTATATCTTTATTTATGAGCTCCAATATGATCCTCTCCATAGCTTTGCAGACTAGACTTGTTAAGCTTATGGGGCGGTAATTACCAGGGTCCGTAGAGGCACTGCCTTTGTGAAGTGGGACCACAGTTACCGTATGCCACTCCTTGGGCACATATCCTGTGGTAAGGCTGAGATTAAACAGCTGCCCTATGTGCGGGTTTAATTCCTCATTTAGCTCGTGTAGCACACAGCTGGGGACACCATCTGGTCCCATTTATGCTGTGTTTTTAGCTTTAGAGAGAGCAGCTTTCACCTGTGCATTTGAGATGTCTGGGAGGCCACACTCCGCTGGGATAGTTATCTCTCCTTTAGGGGGGGAGAGGGGGTGAAGTTTGCACTGAACCTGTCTGCCAGTATGTTGGCAATGTCTGTGGGTTCAGTGATTTTTGTATCATTTTGGACTAATTCTGAGCATATCTGGGAGTTTCCACCCAGGTTCCTAACATAGCTGAAAAAGGCCTTATGATTGTCCTTTGAATCCATGGCAGTTTTTCTATCAAAATTGGCCTTAGTTGATTTTATGAGTGCTCGTATTTTTTACTAATAATGATCAGGGGTGACTTCCCTTTTATGGATTTTGTTCTATCATGTAATAGCTTTCTCCTCTTATTGCAAAGTTTGTTAATGGCTAGGGTCCACCAGACTGGACGTTTGCCCTTTGTGGAAAGAGTCTTGGTTTTATTTGGGATTGCCTGATCCATGCAGTCCTGGAGGTGTTCATAGAAGGCATTTGTAAGGGCTTCCGCAGCTTGGGTTGTGGGTTCCACTGGCTCAGGGGCCTTAAAGGATACCACACCAGTCTTGAGTAGTGTGAAGTTTGCTTTAGAGAAGTTCTTCACTGTGGTCTTTTTTGTTTGGGGTGGGGGTGGGATGTGGATTTCCAGTGATATTAGTTTATGATCAGATCTCACCAATGAGGGATATACTTCTGGTGTGGAGCATTTTGTCCCCATGTTTGTGATAATGAGATCTAGTATATTTTTTCCTCTTGTGGGAACAGTGACTAGCTGTTCCATGGCATTTGAATTTATGAACTCCAGGAACCGTTGGGCTAGAAAGTTAGGGCTTGAGTAATGTTCCCAGTCTATATTCAGGTAGTTGAAGTCACCCAATATGATGGTGTTTGGAGATACATTTATACCCTCCAGTGTCTTCAGGAAGGCTGAGTGGGGTTCCTGAGTTTGAGAGGGTGGCCTGTAGCATGCTACAATTTGTAGAGCAGTTTTGCCTATGGTTAGTTGCACCTGGATGGTTTCTGAAGCTTGTGCATTGCCACCAACCTGGAGGTGTGGGTATCCTTTATGAATATGGATACACCCCTCCTTTTGTGGTGTGGTCCGGGTTTTGGCCGGGGCATGATATGAATAAAACCTAATAGTGCCGGGGTGCTCTCAGGAGCCTTGAACCAGGTTTCAGTTGCAGCACAGACATCGATGTTCTCCATACTGAGAAGGAACTCGAGTGCGTGCATTTTGAGATTTAGACTTCTGGCATTGAGCAGCATTACCCTCAGTTTCTTCCCATTTTTGTTTTCTAGGGTGGTAGGTTTAGAATTTGAGCCTTGCCTAAAAAAGGCACTATGGGGGTGGCAAGAGCCTTAGCCAATATCCGTAATCCCAGGGGTGACAGGTGCAAGCCGTCCCTTGCTAAGCAGTGTGGCTTGTCAATCATGTCATCCCAGGCAGACAGACATTGGATCCCCTTTGAATGAAACCAGACATTAAGCCAATTGTTAAAGCTGATCATCTTGTCTCTATATTGTGGCATCGTTCCTGGTGAAGGAAGGATACTGCTCAGGGTCAGGGTCATACCTGCCTGGGCTACATAATCAGAGAGCTCCTCTATGTCTCTTTTCATGTAGTCCAGGGAGGTACGTCTCAGGTCGTTCACACCAGCATGGACAATGACTGTGTCATATTTGTACTTGCTGTGGAGTGACCCAAGTGCTTGTGTTATGTGGCGGATTCTAGCTCCCGATAGGCAGCTTACTGTGACCCTCTCCTTGTTCAGCCTGGTGAGTGGGACGTCAGTGTGTCTGACTATGGAGTCACCTATGACAAGTATGTTTGGTGTTGTATTTGGCCTTAAGGGCTGTGACTGCTTTGCACACTGATTTTGTGGTTTATGTGTTGCTTGTGGGGTGTCTTGAGGTAGCAGTTGTTTGGGTGTCTGCTTTGGAGGCCTCTGCTGTTTAGGTAAATTTTTACTCAGAGCCTCCGAGTATGTCTTTGTTTGTTTATGTGTTTGATTCAGTGGTGTGGTAACATTATGTGAGGCTGGTTTTGTGGTGTGTGTAGTTGCCTTCTCCTCCTGTCTGGTCTTGCCAGTCCTAAGTTGAGAGAGCTCAGCCTCCAGTTTGGCTAAATAGCTGCATCTCTCGCAAGTATTTGTGTTATGTGGGAGGTCGAGAGGGTTGTCTATGTACATGAGACCATTGTAACATTGTCTCAATATTCCCAGATTCACCAACTGGGCAGGAGAGGATGCCAGCATCTGGCCCTTCGACATGCTAGAAAAATTAAGAAGTCAGGTATGAGACTGAATAAGAGAGGACTTAGTAAGGAAGTGGGTACTCCTGGGGGGGTTTCACAAGTGAGGGACTTTGTATAATATAGAAGTGACAATTGCTGAGCTTTTTTTTTTTTTTTTTTGAGAAAAAAAACTTTTAGGAACAAGTGCTGCTTTTAGTCAAAGGGATATACTGTTTAGGTTACTAGTAGAGCAGTTCTAAGGGAAAAAATGAAGAACAGACTTTATGGAGCCAGAAAAAGTTTAACCTTGTTAAACTGGCGCTACCCGATGCTGCTCTAGTGGCAACTCCGCTCTAAATCGCGCTAAAGCACGCTAAAGCGTGCTTTATAGCAGGGGGCTGGAAAAGGCAGGAAATGACCCAAAATGGCCACTGAACTACAAGTTACTGTCTTAAACCACTCCTCTGAGGACAAACAGGCAGCTCAGTACTCCCCACTCCCACTGGTGAGTAAAGAAACTTCCCCCTGACCAAACAAAGAAAATGGAGAAGTACAGGAACCAAGACAAAGCCCAGGCATCAGCAAAATCTGATCACTGGAACAAACTAGCCAGGAAAGTTAGGAGCACAAGAATATTTTTTTTGTTTTTTTTCAAGTTTTTTTCACAGACAGAACAGAAAACACAATAAATGCTTTGCTTTTCGATTAAATGCTATCAAAAGCTAGTACACTTGAGTGTATTAGTCTGTAGTTTAACTTTTAAGCAAACTTAAACTAAGAAGTGCAACCAACAATTAAAGCTTATAAAAACAGGAAAAACAGGTAATACCACTATAAAATAGACAGAAACAGTCGTTGAATAACACAAATGGTCGAAAAATGCAAGAAAAAATACTTAAAATCTGGAAAGTTGCTTTTCTGTCCTCTGCTGCTCTAGGAACTCTGCTGGATACCACGAGGAGCTGTGCTGAGTTCTCTACAGCCAGAAAATCCTGCCAAAGCGTGCTTTATAGCAGGGGCCGGAAAAGGCAGGAAATGACCCAAAATGGCCACTGAACTACAAGTTACTGTCTTAAACCACTCCTCTGAGGACAAACAGGCAGCTCAGTACTCCCCACTCCCACTGGTGAGTAAAGAAACTTCCCCCTGACCAAACAAAGAAAATGGAGAAGTACAGGAACCAAGACAAAGCCCAGGGATCAGCAAAATCTGATCACTGGAACAAACCAGGAAAGTTAAGAAAACATGAATATTTTGCTGTTTTTATCAAGTTTTTTTACACAGACAGAACAGAAAACACAATAAATGCTTTGCTTTTCGATTAAATGCTATCAGAAGCTAGTACACTTGAGTGTATTAGCCTGTAGTTTAACTTTTAAGCAAACTTAAACTAAGAAGTGCAACCAACAATTAAAGCTTATAAAAACAGGAAAAACAGGTAATACCACTTTAAAATAGACAGAAACAGTCGTCGAATAACACAAATGGTCGAAAAATGCAAGAAAAAAATACTTAAAATCTGGAAAGTTGCTTTTTCTGTCCTCTGCTGCTCTAGGAACTCTGCTGGATACCACGAGAAGCTGTGCTCACTTCTCTACAGCCAGAAAAGCCTGCCAAAGCGTGCTTTATAGCAGGGGGCTGGAAAAGGCAGGAAATGACCCAAAATGGCCACTGAACTACAAGTTACTGTCTTAAACCACTCCTCTGAGGACAAACAGGCAGCTTAGTACTCCCCACCCCCACTGGTGAGTAAAGAAACTTCCCCCTGACCAAACAAAGAAAATGGAGAAGTACAGGAACCAAGACAAAGCCCAGGGATCAGCAAAATCTGATCACTGGAACAAACTAGCCAGGAAAGTTAGGAGAACAAGAATATTTTGTTTGTTTTTTTTTTTTTTTTCAAGTTTTTTTTTCACAGACAGAAGTACACAACAGTTATGGTGGCCTGGCAGTAGTATGTCTTCCAAATAACTGGACATAACAGCACACTGGGTAATTACACTAGGCTGCTAGGCATGTCACAAAGCACTGTGCAAACTAAAGAAAGACTGCCACAACTCTGGACTACATTTTGTATGGGGGAATACACATGTACCTGCAATTATATCAGGCTTTACATGCATGTCACAGCACAGAGTAACAGACACCTGTGAGAAAGTGCATACCCACAACCAATGTAAACACAGCCACAGCCACATATGATACACAAGCTTAATATGACACTATATGGACTGTCTGATAAACACCATCCTCATATGTGTCACTCACACACTAACCCTACATATTCTGGGTCATGACACACTGTGGTCCAATGGCTGTCTGTGGTATGGGACATGAGTCTGTCTGGCCCTACAGACATGTGAGTCATTAGGGTACCATACACTGGAGCAGCATGTAACATCAAATAGAACATTGGCATCTACCACAGTCTGTGCAGAGCCCAAGGTACGTATGCACAATACACATACTGTCGACAATCACCCTAACTACACAGACCTCAGTACTGTTCACACAACCACAGAATGTTCAAGTTATGTCCTCAGAAACAACCCCTACTATACATAACATGTCTAGCAGTCTCATATGTGACTGGCTTGTTATCAGGTATGTTGTCAATAAATAATGGTGTACAGAACATATGCTCCTCTTACTGCATGACATATGTACAAAGGTTGACAGACTTGTGGCTGGAGCTATGAACACTGTCCTAATATTGGCATGTTGCTGTGATAACCTCATACATTTACTGTCATAACATGGTTTATTGTGACATATGTCCTATGAGGAATATGAAGTCAGTAATTCTCATGGCTGTCCCCATGTACTGACTGCAATCCTCACACTATGCTTCTGCAGTTCTCAGATATGTGTTCTGTGAGTAACACAAGAAACAAAAGGCTCCACACACTGCCCATTCTGCAGATGACCCTACAGATGAGAGTTTCCTCAAAAACATAACACTGTCATGACAGGTATTAAAACATGTAAACCAGCCATATCCACACACACCCTGTTAAACCAACATTACTCCAAATGCAGAATAGCAACACTTACATTTTGTAGTTATGTCTGGCACATCCCCCTCCTGTCTGCTGGCCTGTTTCCACAGTGTATGTTGTTAGAGGTAAATCCCAAAACCATCTGTGATGCTTTTTGTCAAACACCAGATCTAGGTCCCGCTCAGAGTGAATGGAAAGGCCCAACACCAACATGATGTTCCTAGATATTGGAGTGTATTTCCATGTAATTGGCTATGGGAATGCTACCACAGCTGTGTCACATGCAATCAGCTAGAGGAGGACTGCAATTTGTGCAGATGCCATTAGCTGATCATGAGCATCACTTACAAAACACAAGCTGCTGCCTAAGCAAAGCAGGTGTACTTCTCCACATCCACCAGGAAGGGAGTGAGAGAGACAGACAGAGACAAAATAAGTCAGCGAGGGGGTGGAAGAGTAAAACCCAAGCATGTTTGTGTCACACACCTACCAGTAGGGGGTTTCAAACCCCTGACTGACTATGTATTGCTATCACGTTTATGCAGTTATTGCAAGCGCCACATAGCGTACATGTTGGGGAGCTGTCCAAAGGTATATGTGATGGTGAGTAACATCTGCAACAATGATATAGTAGCGATACGGTAGGTGTAGTACACGTGCCTGTCCACATGAACAGGTGTCAATGTCAACACAGCCATACTCTCCCAGGGACTCACACACATTGACACACTTAGCAGGATCAGGAACAGACTTCCTAACTAGTTAGTTTGCCACAATACAGTAATGCTCAGGTATCACATGCACCACAGGGGTTATCTGGAGGTTATATGGGCAAAGAGTATGTGAAGGTGTCTGACATCAGACAGCATGCTTCAGTAGGCCAATGGGAGTTGTAGTGAATGTGAATGTGGTCGGAAGCATCATACAACACACACACAGGCACAGGGTTCCAGTACTGACATTCATGGGTGCATTGCTTCATGAGTGTTTAGTGGCTGACTGTGTCAGAATGCTATACAAGGCTAGGTGAAGGGTATACCTTGGCATCAGGCCACATGACAATGGTCTGCAGTGTGGCTCAGGGGTATATTGTCTGGTCTGGCCCACACAGGTGGGTATTGTATTCACAATCCAGTCACCTGAGTTACTATTGTGCGTGGCCAGTACTGTGCAATGCTTGCCATGTATGTGTTCTATAGTCCATGACATGGACAGTGTCTGGGATATGCACATGTCCCACATGCATGTACAGTGACATGTGGGACTGTACCTGGGGTGTCTGGCCCATGTTGTGTACACAGATTGTTATCATCAGATGTGCCAGTCCTGGCCTCATGTGGCGGGAACTGGTCATGGACACCAGGTTAACCCTGCACCTACATTGATAGCATGATACAGGTATTCCCTGGTGTCAGTGCCATCTGTCCATACAGGGTATGTGTTTATGGCATGGTATGTCCTTTGTGGGTCACATTTGATGGCACCACAGTTGTTGCAGGCATCCAGTGGGGAACATAGTGAAGGTGCACTGTCTGCAATTATGTGCCTATTGTACTGATGGACAGGGTACCATGCCCTCTGTAGTCCACTGCAATCTCACCATGGTTACTATCTGTGGGCAATATGCAGGGTACTACCAACACAGCGGTTGTTGCCTAGGCAAGTGTGTTTGTGTATGAGACATGGGTTGAGAGTGTTCTCTGGGTAATACAAGGGTTGCTTACTTTGTTCACCAGGCCTTGATGTCACATGTAGAGTTATGGATTGGCATCCCAGCCTCTTGGCTATTTGACATCTGTTATCCTTGTAAGGTGGACATTGTGACATATATTAGGGCCACCATATAAGAAATTTGCAAAACCCACTCCACAATGAGTCCATTTGTTACAATCTCACAGCCACCTCTACACAGGATACAAATGACAAACACAGACACAAACACTTGCCATGTCTGGGATTAGAACTCCTATCTAACTAGTTTATCACACTACAGCATTACACAGTTATAGGATGCGCCATGGAGATTATTGGACTACTCCTTCCACAAAGGTGTATTTCACTGGGAATAATATCAGCAGGCTTGCAAAAAAAGGTCAGTGGAGATTGTAATGACTGTGGATGGCCTCAAAAGCATTGCACCCTACAGAGACAAACAAACAAACACACACACACTTGCCATGTCTTGGAATAGAACCCCTACTAAACTACTATACCAATATACAGCATTACACTGTTATAGGACATGCCATGGAAATTACTGGAGTACTCCTTCCCCAAAGGTGTATTTCACTGGGAATGACATCAACAGGCTTGCCAAAGTAGGTCAATGGAGATTGTAGTGACTGTGAATGGCCTCAAAAGCTTTGCACCCTACACACACTCATCCACACTTGCCATGTCTGGGAATAGCACCCCTGCCACACTACTATATCACACTACAGCATTACACTGCTATAGGACATGCCAAAGAGATTACTGGAGTACTTCTTCCCTAAAGGTGTATTTCAAAGTGAATGACATCAGCAGGCACACCGAAGTAGGGCATTTGAATTACAGTGAGTATGACTAGTCTAAAAAGCATTGCTCTCTACACAGATGGAGACACACACATACACGCAGATGCCATGTCTGGGATTAGAACTCCTACCTAACTAGTTGATGACACTACTGCATTACGTAGTTACAGGATGCACCACAGATATTACTGGGCTACTCATTTCCCAAAGGTGTATTTCAAAGTGAATGACATCAGCAGGCTTGCCAAAGTAGGGCATTTGAATTGTAGTGAGTGTGACTAGCCTAAAAGCATTGCTCTCTACACAGCCAAACACACACACACACAGTTACCATGTTTGGGATTAGAACTCCTACCTAACTAGTTTATCACACTACAGCATTGCACAGTTATAGAACATGCCACAGATATTACTGGGCTACATTTTTCTCAAAGGTGCATTTCAAAGTGAATGACATCAGCAGGCTTGCCAAAGTAGGGCATTTGAATTGTAGTGAGTGTCACTAGCCTAAAAAGCATTGCTCCCTACACAGACAGAGACACACACACAGTTGCCATGTCTGGGATTAGAACTCCTACCTAAGTAGCTTTTGACATTACAGCATTACACAGTGATAGGACACACTACAGAGATTAGTATGCTGTTTCTTTCCCAAAGGTGTATTTCAAAGTGAATGACATCAGCAGGTTTGCCAAAGTAGGGATTTGAATTGTAGTGAATGTGACTAGCCTAAAAAGCATTATGCCCTACACATACAGAGACACACACAATTGCCACGTCTGGGATTAGAACTCCTAACTAATTCATTTATCACACTACAACAGCACACAGTTATAGGATGCGCTGCAGAGATTACTGGACTATTCCTTTTCCAAAAGTCTATTTCAAAATTAATGATATCAGCAGGCTTGCCAAAGTAAGGAATTTGAATTGTAGTGAGTGTGACTATCCTAAAAAGCATCACTCCTTACAGACACACACACACACACACACACACACACACACACACACACACACACACACATACACACACACACACACACACACACACACATGCACACAACAGCCATGTATGAGATTAGAACTCCTATCTAACTAGTTTATTACACTACAGCATTACGCAGTTATAAGATGTGTCACAGAGAATACTGGGCAATCCCTTCCCCAAAGGTGTATTTCACAGTGACTGACATCAGCAGGCTTGCCATAGTAGGGCTATGGGGAGGCCAGTGTGTGTGCATGGGCCATAACCCATTCATCTAGAGGTAGACACACCACACTCAGGCACGCACAGGTTTATATTCCACAGATACATATATACAACTGCTAGATGACTACTGCCTTGTACAGTCATGTTGCACAGCTAGTACTAGCACCACAGAGTCTTTGATGCTGAGGGATACCAGTGGCTAATTTCTCTGGTGAGTGACATTTGCACATCATGTGGTTGTAGCCATTTGGCTGTGTGCTGGGTGGGACAGACCTCATGATGGAAGGATCTTGGTCACTGTCACTCTCTTCCACATATCTATGTATGTGTACTTTTGGCATATTATAGTGTGTTGTCCTTGGATATATGTGTGTATTCCTATCCAATGTGTGTGCAAAGCATGACTGGTGCATACTGAGGAGTGTGTGCACTAATATCTGCAACTGTCAGATATGTATGTTCCACTGTTGTTGGCAGACATGGGCTTCATTTGTTTAAGTGTGTGAGCATGCCCAGTATGACCTTTCAGTATGTTGTTGTCTGACATTGCCTTCATTTCTCTACATGTGTGAGCATGCCCGGTATGCCCTTCTGTATTGAATATATTGAATGTGTGGATCCATTCCAGGTAGATTGTACTCCAGTGCAGACTTTTGTGCTCTACACCTACAGCTAGCAAACTGTTTCTGCAGGGTATCTGTAGATTAGTTGGCAATATGGGGTCAAACTGTGCAAGGGATAGTGGGTACTGTAGGTGATTGTGTCTGTGCTGCTTCTGCTACATGGCACTGGTGTTAGCAGAGATATTCAAACATGTGTACTGTTATAAACTTGCTTTCAGTGATGTCCTGGGGAACACAGGGTGAATGCAGCTGTGCCCAGTATTGTGGTCAAATGCCTACATATTCCTGCAAAGTTATGTCATTCTGGAGGGGGAGCTGCATTCACTTGCTGCTAGGTCTGTGTAACCAGTTCAGCACCATGGTGCAGTGATGGCAGACGATCCCATACTTGTACATCCATTGATGTGACAGTATGGCCTTATCTTGCTGTGACAATACCTCACAGCTGTACAGATTCACACAGGTTAACCAGAGGCAGGGGTCATAAGTCAGGACATTACCCCTATTGTGGTGTATGGGCAGGTTTGTAGCCACCCATTTTTGTGTTTGCAGCCAGGGATAGTATGTGCACATGGCTGTGTTTCGGACTTTGTACAATCCATGCTACCCATGCTCACCCCCCTCTATTATTCTATCCTCTTCCATATATTATGCAAACATTCTCTGATACTTTCTCTATAGTTATCACCTCATCACAGCTGTGTTTTGGTGTTAGTGCACAGTTCATGCAGTGGGACATGGTGGACATGTTACTGTGGTTTTTCCACACGCCCTTGCATATGGGTTATGTGAAGTGTGTTATGTTGTTATTTGGGTGTCCATGACATAACATACATTGGAAGTACGGGTGAGATGCAGGCCTTTGGTAGGGGCCTGTAGGCCATTTGATGGTGACACAGGCCAGCTGTAGCAAGCCATTGCATTCTGTCAGTACTACAGTACCAGACTACCATACAGTATATTCCCCTAGGGTGACAGGGTAGGTGTGCTAGATGTTCATGCCAATACTTTCTATCAGTATTGATCAGGTGGTGTGGATGCTGGCAGGGTGCTGCTTACAGCTAGTGACACACCTGCATGGGACACTTGTACTGCATGCTGCATTCTTTCACTATTGCCATACACAGGTGAGGGTCATATTGTACCCATTCCCAACAGCAGGGATAAGACCGGAGAGGTACCTGTGGGTGGTGGTTGGGTGAGATGAGTGCATGTCTGCTATGGACACTACTTGCATCTGACTCACAGATATGCATGGGACATTCCAGTTATACTGGCTTGTGCAGGGACATCAGCTGTTTCTCAATACATCAGTCCTATCACATTTGTGGTCTGCAAGTGTTCGGCCAGACGACATTGGTATTCCCTACTATAAGCCCAGATAATGTGATGCATATCTGCATGTACAATTCCAAGGGTGTGTCCATTTCATGGTTACACATTATACACTGTATGTCTGGGGTACTTTTCCCTGTTTACTGCTTGTATATTTATCCCAACTGTCATGCCATGTCCATCTTTCAGATGGCGACACATATTGCCGCCATACATTTACAATGGTTTACTGCTAGAATTTGTTATACTGGGGAGCATTGTCTTTGGCACTGCAGTTGTGAGAACTTGGCCCTGTCATCGGCAGTAGTGGGAAATGGCCACCAGGTCAAACCTCAACATGCATACATACTGACCACTCTCACACAATATGAAACACACACTAATCTAACACACGCATACCTGCATATTGTACAAATGCTACAATCTATCCTGTTACCTTGGCCACCTCAGGTCATCTGTGCTCCACTGGTATTATACCTACACATACATGTTACTACATGTCTACATCGGATTGGATGGGGGGCACACCTGACTGTTACTGCATTTCTACATAGGATTGGGGGGGCACACCTGACTGTTACAATGTCTCTACATCTGATTGGGGGGCATACCAGACTGTTACTACATTTCTACATAGGATTGGGGGTGGGGAACACCTGACTGTTTCTACATTTCTACTTAGGATTGGGGGGGCACACCTGACACTTGTACACATTTGCTGACTGTACTGGTATGTCAGGTACTCCATTTCATTCTGTATTGTAACTGATCATGCTGACTAGAGGCATATCAGTGTACTACAGGTCTTAGGTTTGATTGGCCTACATATCAGTTTCTGACTTCTTACACTTCATAACTAACATCCCACTGCCTGACCTGTTGTAGTCTGTCTGTGTAGGCCTGGGGGGCGGTTACCCATAGCCATCATTCAAAGGCCTTAGCATGGCCTTTGTTTGTGTTTGTCTACACCTGTCCTGCTGGCTGAGACTGTTGTTGGGTATGTGAACCTCCCTGACTGGCATGTGCATGTCATATGGACACACATGTGGCCCAGCACATTTCCTGCAGTGGGTTTTCTCACCATGTGTAGTACTGGCTACTATGGTGACACCATTATTTGTTACAGATCACATGCTGCCACTATTTGTGTCTACTATCTGCTGGAATCCCATTCAGCCACCCGATTTCCTTGCATGCTCACATCCATACCATAGGGACAAGTAACAACACATACTACTCCATTCAGCAATTGGTAAAAAGAGTGACTTACCTTGTGGGTGTGCCAGTATTGAGGATGGTACTGGAGGGCTGCCTATGTTGGATGCACATAGTACACTCCCTATAAATGGTTGAGCACAGGTAGTGTCATTTTTGGCATCCTTTTTACTGTATGTGTGAGTCAGAGAGAGGAGTCATTCCCTGGGTCCCTCCTGTGTCAGTGTATGTGCTATGTGTTTCCTCTTTGCCAAGGCCAGAGCATACTGGACATGCCTCTTTCTGTCTACTGGGGCAGGCTCAGGCTGTTCCTCCTCCAAGTCACTCTGTGCCTGTGCAGGCCTTGGCAATGGTGGAGAGCTGTGTGGCCCTGCCCTATGGTGTTCCTTCTGCACCTGTTTCTGATGGATCATATTGTGTAGCATGGCACATACAATGACAATTTGAGTACATGTAGCTGGGGAGTACTGCAAGGCTCCACCGGATGTGTCCAGGCACTGGAACAGTGACTTAAGCATCCCAGACACACGCTCTGTTATAATTCTGGTCTGTGCATGTGCCTCATTATGGAGTTCTTGTTTGGTTGTGTGTGTGCATTTCTGATGGGTGTCATCAGCCATGGCTCCAGTGCATAACCAGCATCCCCCACTAGGTGACTGTGAGGGATGTCCCCATTGGTAAATCTCTGGTACAGCTGCATCAGATGCCAGATGTGGGAATCGTGATAGCTTCCAGGGCAGCCAGCACAAACATTCATTATTATGCCCTGGGCATTGCACATGACATGGCAGTTGATGGAGGGGAAAGCCTTGTGGTTGATGTAGACCATACCCTGCTCACTGGGTAGTGCTTTGATGTGTATGTGCATGCAGTCTATAGCACCCACTACCTCAGGGTATTCTGCTATTTGGAAGAAGAGACGCCTATTGCTGGTGAGCGACTCACGGGTTTTGGGGAAGTATATGTGCTCACCAGCATGTGCTGACATGGCATCTAGGAACTGGTGGAGTACCCTGGATGCTGATGCCTGTGAGATCTCCATGATATCCCCAGTTTGCCTTTGGAGGGTACCTGTGGCTAGTATTCATAGGCCTACACATATCTTGATATCCACTGGGATGGGTTCCCCTCTGTTAGCTCTGTGTGTCAGGCGTGGCCGGCACAGCTCAACAATTTGCTGTTGGAGGTCCCTGTCCACCCTATAGTGCTCCACTATCTCCAGCTCATGTAGCCCCTGGTAGGTTACCCTGGGTCTGTACACACTTCTCCATCTCCTCATTGTGGGTTGTTCAACAGCATTCTCATCCTCACCCCCCTCAGCCTGTTACACATGTTGATGTATGATAGCTACTGCAGCCCCTATCATTTTGTTTTTTTGTTTGTTAAAATTTCCTCACTTGTATACACCAGTGGTATAGAGTATGTGGGAAAAAACAGAGGGAAAGGTGTTTGCATAGTTTATAGTAGTATTCTGGGCTGGACTGGTCTGCTGCCTGTGTAATTGGCTGATTCTGATACATTTCACCTGCCAGCTCTGCTAGTTCTCCCTGATTACCTTCCTACTGCTGTTTTCCCTTCCCATTGTGTTCCTGTTTAAGCCCAGGGGTGTGCTGTGCAAACACAGTGCTCAAATGTGCACAGAGCTGCTATTTCCTGGTTTACATTTTTTTCCTTTAAAGCCTGGTGCATGACGCACACACCAGCTTAGGCAACGTAAAGAGTTCTAGACAGCCTCAGATACACACCCCTTGCTTAGCACTGCTAAGCTAAGGGCAAACCCAAGCCACAGGGCTCCAATCCACTTACAGTATGCCTAACACACACCCCTATGATGGCAGCTAGCACCTAGGCTTGCACCAAGCTATTCCTGCACTTATACTGTTGGGTGCTGACTAGCACTGAGGGGAAATCTGGGATTCAGTATCATTCCCCTCATTTGCATAGGATTGCTTGCTGATGCATAGTTACAGGTCCCACACTGTGCCTCCCCCCTTAGCAACCACTATTCACTGTCCATGTTGTCTTCTGCCTCTCCTGTTTGGCATCTACTTTTCTGAAGTAAAAGCCAATACCAAAACTTGCTAACTAAATTTGCAGATAAGTGCAAGCTAGGAGGAGTCATTGAATCCCCCAATGACTTAACCATCCTGCAGGAAAGTTTGTCACAAATAAATAACTGGTGACAAAGTCATGGACTGAAACGAAATGCTGAAAAATGCATTATTGTGCTCTGAACTACAACACTGACAATATGCTGCTAATAACTGACCCACTTGTTAGGGATTTAGGAATTTATGTGGTCAGTGCCCTAATGTTTGACCAACATGTGTCCATTATTGTAAGAAAGTCCTATATTGTACAGCTTATAAACAAAGAGAAAGTGTCTAGGTCTAGGGATTTTATTGTTCCCCTCATGTCAGCCGTCATTAGGCCAATTATTGAATATAATGCTCACTTTGGCATGTATCTATCCAGACACATGCAATAACTGGAATGCCCATAGAGATTCCTTTCTAAAGTTAAAAAAAACCTAAACAATATGGCCTGACGTAAAGCCTCACTACTATACACAGTATCCTACATACTGCTTAGAGGCAGCCTGTGTCTTGCATAAAAGGCATCCTCTGACCCATTACTGATGGATTTATGCACAGCAGCAAGTCAGATGGCATAAAAAAGCATAAGAAATGCTTGCTTTTTTCCTATCTAAATGAAATAGAACAGAAAATCAAGCATGAGTCTACTCCTCCTCAAACTTCCTTGGATAGGAGTAGTTTACCAGGACTGGATTGGGTTTAATTCAAGCTATTGATTCTTCTAGTAGAGTACTTTCTGATAAAGAAAGACAGTTGCCCCTTTTCCTGGAGAGATCCAAGTTTAGATTTTGAATCTGAACAGGAAGATGAAGGGGTAGATTCAGGGTTTTGTCCTCAGATTTCTGATTCAGACGCAAATGAGAGCTCAGATTCCCTTTGGGAATTTCTCTTTTTCTGAGACTATTGCTATAATGTCCCAGTGTTATCAGTGGGAGAACAGTGAAGTTTCTCATTCCCTCAGAAAATACTATGATTTGTTAACAGGATTTTCAGGAACCTATACATATTCCTCATCTCCTGTCTGCTTTACAGGATGTGTGTCTTAATGCCAGCAATTTTCCTGATAGTCAGCCAGCTGTCCCAAAAAAAGCATAGATAGGATGCATAAAGTTCTTCAGTCTTTTAAGATTTTATACACTACTCCCAAACTTGACCTGGCAGCTATAGTCTTTGTTGACTCCACTGCTGCTAAGCACTTAGTTAATTACAATCCTACTCTTTCTAATAAAGATGAAAACATTATTGACAGGCATGGGGAAAAGTGTATACTTCTGTAGAGGTGTATATTAGAATCGCGAACGTTCACAATGTCGAATCGCACATTGTCGACACGTAAACGGTAAAACTGCAGAACATCGAAGAGGTAAACGGAAATCTCTGTAAGGGGAGATTTCCATTTACTTCAATGTAGTGCAGTCTCAGAGTTGGAATATTTAAGTAACGGGGGGAGGTTTGGGGGGTGCAGCCCCCCACATGGGGGTTGTAGGGGGCTTGCCCCCCTGCTTAAACAAGTAGTTCTGTTTTTGACTTTTCATGTCTTTAATAGGTATTCAATGTTACTGGACTTGGCGATATGGTGTCGATCATATCGTATTAAGTTCAGTAACTCAACTATCTAATATAGACCCCTTCTGTAACTCTGATTTTCAAATTTTAAATTGCCAGGCTCATATGTTAAAGTTTGTTTTGTCATATAGTGAAAGTATGAGGAATGTTTTATCTACAATTTCTTCTTGTGAAGAAAAATCTGCTTTAAATTACTTAGTTCCTTCTGCTGCACAGACCACTACTGATTGTTTGCAGTATGTGCATGACTCTATTGATACTTCTTCCAGAGCTATGGCCACTGGTACTGTTTTAAGGAGGTTTGTTTGGTTGCATTCTCAGAACCTCCCAGATGACGTAAAAATGATATTTTAAATTCTCCCATGGATAGAGATTTAATGTCTCCTCCCCCCACTGCAGAGATGATCAAAAAGTGTGATGAATGGGGGCAAGCTGATCCAGGGAATCTCTTAAGATATTCAGCCTTTCTTTTCCAAATTATCCAAGGGATTTTCCTTCTCTTTATCCAGTTTTGGCAAAAACAGAATGAGCAGTCTCAACAGAATTCAGGTAAACAGATGTTTAAGAATAAGTAGCCAGAGGGTTCCAAAATTAAGTCTCACACATCCCAAAACCAAGGACAGTTCAATAAGTCTGAATGGCTACTCAATAGACTTGTAACCACCTCCTAACCTGACCCCTTTTATCTTCTAGAAAATCTGAATCTCCTTTTTTCTCTTTGGCAACAGATTGTTTGAGACAAATGGATTCTAAAAATCATTCATCAAAGTTACAGATGGCACTGGGAGAAAATTCCACCCTTCCAGGGAATCATTCCTTATCCTACAGATCAAACTGTTTTGTTTCCTCTTGTTCTTCATTACATGCTGTCCCAAGGAGTAATAGAAAAAGTTCCTTCTTCCCAGCTGAGGAATTGGTTTCATTCAAGGGTGTTCCCAGTGCCAGAGAAAGAAAATACTTGCAGACAAGTTCTGGATCTTTCTTTCCTAAACCTGTTTGTGATAGTGCCCCAATTCAAAATTATGTCACTTCACAACCTGTTACCTCTTCTTTCTATTTCAAGTTTCCTGCCAACACTAGACCTAAAAGGTGTGCATCATCATATAGTTACTCATCCAGACTTCAGGCATTTCTTAGGGGTTTGTGAGTCTGAATGATATTATCAGTTCTCTGTCTCATCCTTTGGACTATCACTGCACCAAATATGTTCACAAAGTGTCTAGCTCTCATTATAGCTCATTACAGTCAGCACTACTAGTAACATAAGCAAAGTCCCGTGTCTCAGCAAATCTTTTGAACTGCTGACTTGTAAACTGTGCACCATTGTCAAAAATGACTTTGTGCAGATTACCATGGACAGAAAAATGTCTCTTCAATTTCATAATGACAGTACTGGAAGTGAGGTTAGGAAGTAGGTCAATCTCGAACCAGTTTGAGTAAGAGTCTACTAATACCAAATAACATTCCCCATTCCATTTGTAAATATCTGTGGCTATTGTCAACCAAGGTAGTTCAGGAATCTGGTTCAGATGAAGTGGTTCTTTTTGTTGGTGTGGTTTAGTACTATTACAAATTGTACAAGGTGAGATTTCCTTCTCAATATCTTTTGACATAGAAGGCCAAAATACTAGTCCTCTCACCCTTCTTTTGGTAGAATCAGTTCCTGGGTGACCTTGAGGCAAGATTTTAATATACTCTTGTTGCAAGGATTTTGGAATTACAACATTTAGAACTTTCATGATGATACTATCTTCCATCAAAATCTTGTCTCAATAAGGAAAATACTGCTGCACATCTTGTGGTAAACAAGTTTGTTTTGCTGGTCATCTGTGACTGATAAAATGGTTCAGCTTCTGGAGAACTGGATCAGAAGCTATGTGATTTCTAAGCTCATCAAGATGTTTGGAAGAAAAAATGTCTCACTTCCATACCTTCAAAGTCATTTTTTTCATTGTCATGCTGGTAATTGGATTGTCTGGGTGATATGAATAAAGTATCAGCAAGATAAAGAAGTTTGCCTTTTCTGTAAATCATATTGAAATTGTACTTTTGCAGTTTTAACATCATGCATTGCAATCTAGTTGGAGCTGTGTGCACTGGTTTTCTCAAAATAGTAGCCAGATGTTGGTGACTAGTTTCAATCTGGATAGGTCGACCATAAATATAATTATTGAACTTCAAACATACAAACATTATTGCTGAAAGCTCTTTCTTCAGTTTCCGCATACTGTATCTCAGTTTGAGTTAGAGTTCTAGACACATTGGCTACTGGTCTGCCCTGTTGAAGAATTACTGCACCAAGACCATATTTTGAAGCATCACAGGAAAGATTTACAGGTTTGTGAACAACATAATATCGCAAAGTGGGTGGACTGCCAGTTTTCTGTTTCCGGACATCAAATGCTGTTTGGTGTTGTTCCAACTAGGACCAATTTACATTTTTGCATGTTAGCTCTTGTAGGAGTGCTGAAAGCTCACTTAAATCAGGAATGAACTTGCCTAAATAGTTGACCATGCTAAGAAAACGTAAAGATGTGGCATTGTTTGGAGCTGGCATCTCAAGAATTGCAGCTTGCTTGGACAGATCTTGTTGTAAGCCTGAACTGGTAAACAACTGACCCCCATAAGTAACTTCTTTTAACCTGAGTTTACATTTCTGAGGATTTAGTTTAAGATTCATGAGCATGATCTAGAACTTTTCTGAGGTTTCTATCATGTTCAACTTCACCATTGCCACCTACAAGAATATAATCTACTATAACAGCACATGGATAACCAGAACAAATTTTGCTCCATTGCATGTTGGAAGACTTCACTGGCAAAATTAATCCCAAATGGCATTCTCAAAAATCTGTACCTTCCAAATTGTGTACCGAAAGTGGTTAGCAAGGAAGATTTTGATTTGGCATGAGAGCATCAACGTCTTCAACTGTACATATTGGATGTTGAGGTCGTTTCAATGCTTTGTTCAAATCTCTTGGATCAATTCATATTCAAATGTCATTTGAGCTTTTCTTATGAGCTACTACCATGGAGGATACCCATTCAGTTGGTTCTTCTACTGGAAAAATTACTCCTAAATGTGCTATTCTGTCTATCTCTGTGTTTACTTTGCCCTGCATTGTTACTGGGATTTCTGCGCTGCTCTGACAACTGGGCTTACCTAGTGGTCTAACTTCATGAAGTACACAACTGGGAGTTTGCCAAGCCCATCTTTGAAAATATCAGCATATTCAGAAAAAATATTCTGTGTGAAACCAGCCTTCATTGTTGTTAATGCCAACATGGTGGACTTCCTTATTAAATAAAAATCAGTCCCATTTCAAACTCTCTTTGAGACCTAACAATGACTGCATGTGTCTTTTGACTATGTAAAACTACAAGTCATGGCTGTTCCCAGCAGAATAGCATGAAAGTGCTACTGAGCCTTTAATTTGGATCTTTTCACCACCATAAGCAACCAGCTTCACACACTTTGCCAAATAAAGTTTTTCACATGCTTTTACCTTAGCAAACCTTTCTGTTAACATAATATTGCACTTTGAACTAGTATCAACTTTGAGCTCAAGTCTCCCATTAATTAGTACAGTACAAAATACTTTGCCAACAAATCGACTGTATTAAACTTCTCCTCAAGCACAGAGACACCATCAACATAAAAAGTAGGGTCGCAGCTTTCTATTTGATCAACTTGCTTCTTGGAATGCTCTCGCTTAATAAAAGAATGTGGCTGTTAGGATTTACAAAGCTTTCTAAATGATTCCACTTTTTACATCTGTTGCATTGCTGACCAAAAGCTAAACACTTCTTGTTTAGGTCCGTGACTGCCTTCAAAATTACAACAGCTGCCCCACAATGAGTCCATTTGTTACAATTTCACAGCCACCTCTACACAGGATACAAATGGCAAACACAGACGCAAACACTTGCCATGTCTGGGATTAGAACTCCTATCTAACTAGTTTATCACACTATAGCATTACACAGTTATAGGATGCACCATGGAGATTATTGGACTAATCCTTCCACAAAGGTGTATTTCACTGGGAATAATATCAGCAGGCTTGCAAAAAAAGGTCAGTGGAAATTGTAGTGACTGTGGATGGCCTCAAAAGCATTGCACCCTACAGAGACAAATAAACACACACACACTTGCCATGTCTTGGAATAGAACCCAACTAAACTACTATACCAATATACAGCATTACACTGTTAAAGGACATGCCATGGAAATTACTGGAGTACTCCTTCCCCAAAGGTGTATTTCACTGGGTATGACATCAACAGGCTTGCCAAAGTAGTTCAATGGAGATTGTAGTGACTGTCAATGGCCTCAAAAGCTTTGCACCCTACACACACTCATCCACACTTGCCATGTCTGGGAATAGCACCCCTGCCACACTACTATATCACACTACGGCATTACACTGCTATAGGACGTGTCAAAGAGATTACTGGAGTACTTCTTCCCTAAAGGTGTATTTCAAAGTGAATGACATCAGCAGGCATGCCAAAGTAGGGCATTTGAATTACAGTGAGTATGACTAGCCTAAAAAACATTGCTCTCTACACAGATGGAGACACACACATACACACAGTTGTCATGTCTGGGATTAGAACTCCTACCTAACTAGTTGATGACACTACTGCATTACGTAGTTACAGGATGCACCACAGAGATTACTGGGATACTCATTTCCCAAAGGAGTATTTCAAAGTGAATGACATCAGCAGGCTTGCCAAAGTAGGGCATTTGAATTGTAGTGAGTGTGACTAGCCTAAAAGCATTGCTCTCTACACAGCCAAACACACACACACAGTTACCATGTCTGGGATTAGAACTCCTACCTAACTAGTTTATCACACTACAGCATTGCAGTTATAGAACATGCCACAGAGATTACTGGGCTACATTTTTCTCAAAGATGCATTTCAAAGTGAATGACATCAGCAGGCTTGCCAAAGTAGGGCATTTGAATTGTAGTGAGTGTCACTAGCCTAAAAAGCATTGCTCCCTACACAGACAGAGACACACACACAGTTGCCATGTCTGGGATTAGAACTCCTACCTAAGTAGCTTTTGACATTACAGCATTACACAGTGATAGGACACACTACAGAGATTACTATGCTGTTTCTTTCCCAAAGGTGTATTTCAAAGTGAATGACAGCAGCAGGCTTGCCAAAGTAGGGATTTGAATTATAGTGAATGTGACTAGCCTAAAAAGCATTATGCCCTACACATACAGAGACACACACAATTGCCATGTCTGGGATTAGAACTCCTAACTAATTCATTGATCACACTACAACAGCACACAGTTATAGGATGCGCTGCAGAGATTACTGGACTATTCCTTTTCCAAAAGTCTATTTCAAAATGAATGATATCAGCAGGCTTGCCAAAGTAAGGAATTTGAATTGTAGTGATTCTGACTATCCTAAAAAGCATCACTCCTTACAGAGACACACACACACACACACACACACACACACACACACACACACACACACATACACACAACAGCCGTGTATGAGATTAGAACTCCTATCTAACCAGTTTATTACACTACAGCATTACACAGTTATAAGATGTGTCACAGAGAATACTGGGCAATCCCTTCCCCAAAGGTGTATTTCTCAGTGACTGACATCAGCAGGCTTGCCATAGTAGGGCTATGGGGAGGCCAGTGTGTGTGCATGGGCCATGACCCATTCATCTAGAGGTAGACACATAACACTCAGGCACACACAGGTTTATATTCCACAGATACATATATAAAACTGCTAGATGACTACTGCCTTGTACAGTCATGTTGCACAGCTAGTACAACCACACAGAGTCTTTGATGCTGAGGGATACCAGTGGCTAATTTCTATGGTGAGTGACATTTGCACATCATGTGGTTGTAGCCATTTGGCTGTGTGCTGGGTGGGACAGGCCTCATGATGGAAGGATCTTTGTCACTGTCACTCTCTTCCACACATCTATGTATGTGTACGTTTGGCATATTATAGTGTGTTGTCCTTGGATATATGTGTGTATTCCTATCCAATGTGTGTGCAAAGCATGACTGGTGCATACTGAGGAGTGTGTGCACTAATATCTGCAACTGTCAGATATGTATGTTCCACTGTTGTTGGCAGACATGGGCTTCATTTGTTTGTGTGCGAGCATGCCCAGTATGATCTTTCAGTATGTTGTTGTCTGACATTGCCTTCATTTCTCTACGTGTGTGAGCATGCCCGGTATGCCCTTCTGTATTGAATGTATTGAATGTGTGGATCCATTCCAGGTAGATTGTACTCCAGTGCAGACTTTTTTGCTCTACACCTACAGCTAGCAAACTGTTTCTGCAGGGTATCTGTAGATTAGTTGGCAATATGGGGTCAAACTGTGCAAGGGATAGTGGGTACTGTAGGTGATTGCATCTGTGCTGCTTCTGCTACATGGCATTGGTGTTAGCAGAGATATTCAAACATGTGTACTGTTATACACTTGCTTTCAGTGATGTCCTGGGGAGCACAGGGTGAATGCAGCTGTGCCCAGTATTGTGGTCAAATGCCTACATATTTCTGCAAAGTTATGTCATTCTGGAGGGGGAGATGCATTCACTTGCTGCTAGGTCTGTGTAACCAGTTCAGCACCATGGTGCAGTGATGGCAGAGGATCCCATACTTGTACATCCATTGATGTGACAGTATGGCCCTATCTTGCTGTGACAATACCTCACAGCTGTACAGATTCACACAGGTTAACCAGAGGCAGGGGTCATAAGTCAGGACATTACCCCTATTGTGGTGTATGGGCAGGTTTGTAGCCACCCATTTTTGTGTTTGCAGCCAGGGATAGTATGTGCACACTGCTGTGTTTTGGACTTTGTACAATCCATGCTACCCATGCTCTCCCCCCTCTATTATTCTATCCTCTTCCATATATTATGCAAACATTCTCTGATACTTTCTCTATAGTTATCACCTCATCACAGCTGTGTTTTGGTGTTGGTGCACAGTTCATGCAGTGGGACATGGTGGACATGTTACTATGGTTTGTCCACATGCCCTTGCATATGGGTTATGTGGAGTGTGTTATGTTGTTATTTGGGTGTCCATGACATAACATACATTGGAAGTACGGGTGAGATGCAGGCCTTTGGTAGAGGCCTGTAGGCCATTTGTTGGTGACACAGGCCAGCTGTAGCAAGCCATTGCATTCTGTCAGTACTACAGTACCAGACTGCCATACAGTATATTCCCCTGGGGTGACAGGGTAGGTGTGCTAGATGTTCATGCCAATACTTTCTATCAGTATTGATCAGGTGGTGTGGATGCTGGCAGGGTGCTGCTTACAGCTAGTGACACACCTGCATGGGACACTTGTACTGCATGCTGCATTCTTTCACTATTGCCATACACAGGTGGGGGTCATATTGTACCCATTCCCAACAGCAGGGATAAGACCGGAGAGGTACCTGTGGGTGGTGGTTGGGTGAGATGAGTGCATGTGTGCTATGGACACTACTTGCATCTGACTCACAGATATGCATAGGACATTCCAGTTATACTGGCTTGTGCAGGGACATCAGCTGTTTCTCAATACATCAGTCCTATCACTTTTGTGATCTGCAAGTGTTCGGCCAGACGACATTGGTATTCCCTACTATAAGCCCAGATAATGTGATGCATATCTGCATGTACAATTCCAAGGGTGTGTCCATTTCATGGTTACACATTATACACTGTATGTCTGGGGTACTTTTCCCTGTTTACTGCTTGTATATTTATCCCAACTGTCATGCCATGTCCATCTTTCAGATGGCGACACATATTGCCGCCATACATTTACAATGGTTTACTGCTAGAATTTGTTATACTGGGGAGCATTGTCTTTGGCACTGCAGTTGTGAGAACTTGGCCCTGTCATCGGCAGTAGTGGGAAATGGCCACCAGGTCAAACCTCAACATGCATACATACTGACCACTCTCACACAATATGAAACACACACCAATCTAACACACGCATACCTGCATATTGTACAAATGCTACAATCTATCCTGTTACCTTGGCCACCTCAGGTCATCTGTGCTCCACTGGTATTATACATACACATACATGTTACTACATGTCTACATCGAATTGGATGGGGGGCACACCTGACTGTTACTGCATTTCTACATAGGATTGGGGGGGCACACCTGACTGTTACAATGTCTCTACATCTGATTGGGGGGCATACCAGACTGTTACTACATTTCTACATAGGATTGGAGGTGGGGAACACCTGACTGTTTCTACATTTCTACTTAGGATTGGGGGGGGGCACCTGATACTTGTACACATTTGCTGACTGTACTGGTATGTCAGGTACTCCATTTCATTCTGTATTGTAACCGATCATGCTGACTAGAGGCATATCAGTGTACTACAGGTCTTAGGTTTGTTTGGCCTACATATCAGTTTCTGACTTCTTACACTTCATAACTAACATCCCACTGCCTGACCTGTTGTAGTCTGTCTGTGTAGGCCTGGGGGGGTTACCCATAGCCATCATTCAGAGGCCTTAGCATGGCCTTTGTTTGTGTTTGTCTACACCTGTCCTGCTGGCTGAGACTGTTGTTGGGTATGTGAACCTCCCTGACTGGCATGTGCATGTCATATGGACACACATGTGGCCCAGCACATTTCCTGCAGTGGGTTTTGTCACCATGTGTAGTACTGGCTACTATGGTGACACCATTATTTGTTACAGATCACATGCTGCCACTATTTGTGTCTACTATCTGCTGGAATCCCATTCAGCCACCCGATTTCCTTGCTTGCTCACATCCATACCATAGAGACAAGTAACAACACATACTACTCCATTCAGCAATTGGTAAAAAGAGTGACTTACCTTGTGGATGTGCCAGCATTGAGGATGGTACTGGAGGGCTGCCTATGTTGGATGCACATAGTACACTCCCAATAAATGGTTGAACACAGGTAGTGTCATTTTTGGCATCCCTTTTACTGTATGTGTGAGTCAGAGAGAGGTGTCATTCCCTGGGTCCTTCCTGTGTCAGTGTATGTGCTATGTGTTTCCTCTTTGCCAAGGCCAGAGCATACTGGACATGCCTCCTTCTGTCTACTGGGGCAGGCTCAGGCTGTTCCTCCTCCAAGTCACTCTGTGCCTGTGCAGGCCTTGGCAATGGTGGAGAGCTGTGTGGCCCTACCCTATGGTGTTCCTTCTGCAGCTGTTTCTGATGGATCATATTGTGTAGCATGGCACATACAATGACAATTTGAGTACATGTAGCTGGGGAGTACTGCAAGGCTCCACCGGATGTGTCCAGGCACTGGAACAGTGACTTAAGCATCCCAAACACACACTCTGTTATAATTCTGGTCTGTGCATGTGCCTCATTATGGAGTTCTTGTTTGGGTGTGTGTGTGCATTTCTGATGGGTGTCATCAGCCATGGCTCCAGTGCATAACCATCATCCCCCACTAGGTGACTGTGAGGGATGTCCCCATTGGTAAATCTCTGGTACAGTTACATCAGATGCCAGATGTGGGAATCGTGATAGCTTCCAGGGCAGCCAGCACAAACATTCATTATTATGCCCTGGGCATTGCACATGACACGGCAGTTGATGGAGGGGAAAGCCTTGTGGTTGATGTAGACCATACCCTGCTCACTGGGTAGTGCTTTGATGTGTATATGTATGTGCATGCAGTCTATAGCACCCACTACCTCAGGGTATTCTGCTATTTGGAAGAAGAGACGCCTATTGCTGGTGAATGACTCACGGGTTTTGGGGAAGTATATGTGCTCACCAGCATGTGCTGACATGGCATCTAGGAACTGGTGGAGTACCCTGGATGCTGATGCCTGTGAGATCCCCATGATATCCCCAGTTTGCCTTTGGAGGGTACCTGTGGCTAGTATTCATAGGCCTACACATATCTTGGTATCCACTGGGATGGGTTCCCCTCTGTTAGCTCTGTGTGTCAGGTGTGGCCGGCACAGCTCAACAATTTGCTGTTGGAGGTCCCTGTCCACCCTATAGTGCTCCACTATCTCCAGCTCATGTAACCCCTGGTAGGTTACCCTGGGTCTGTACACACTTCTCCATCTCCTCATTGTGGGTTGTTCAACAGCATTCTCATCCTCACCCCCCTCAGCCTGTTACACATGTTGATGCATGATAGCTACTGCAGCCCCTATCATTTTGTTTTTTTTGTTTGTTAAAATTTCCTCACTTGTATACACCAGTGGTGTAGAGTATGTGGGAAAGGTGTTTGCATAGTTTATAGTAGTATTCTGGGCTGGTCTGCTGCCTGTGTAATTGGCTGATTCTGATGCATTTCACCTGCCAGCTCTGCTAGTTCTCCCTGATTACCTTCCTACTGCTGCTTTCCCTTCCCATTGTGTTCCTGTTTAAGCCCAGGGATGTGCTGTGCAAACACAGTGCTCAAATGTGCACAGAGCTGCTATTTCCTGGTTTACATTTTTTCCTTTAAAGCCTGGTGCATGATGCGCACACCAGCTTAGGCAATGTAAAGAGTTCTAGACAGCCTCAGATACACACCCCTTGCTTAGCACTGCTAAGCTAAGGGCAAACCCAAGCCACAGGGCTCCAATCCACATACAGTATGCCTAACACACACCCCTATGATGGCAGCTAGCACCTAGGCTTGCAACAAGCTATTCCTGCACTTACACTGTTGGGTGCTGACTAGCACTGAGGGGAAATCTGGGATTCAGTATCATTCCCCTCATTTGCATAGGATTGCCTGCTGATGCATAGTTACAGGTCCCACACTGTGCCTCCCCCCTTAACAACCACTATTCACTGTCCATGTTGTCTTCTGCCTCTCCTGTTTGGCATCTACTTTTCTGAAGTAAAAGCCAATACCAAAGGGCGCTTGCTAACTAAGTTTGCAGATAAGTGCAAGCTAGGAGGAGTCATTGAATCCCCCAATGACTTAACCATCCTGCAAGAAAGTTTGTCACAAATAAATAACTGGTGACAAAGTCATGGACTGAAACGAAATGCTGAAAAATGCATTGTTGTGCTCTGAACTACAACACTGACAATATGCTGCTAATAACTGACCCACTTGTTAGGGATTTAGGAATTTATGTGGTCAGTGCCCTAATGTTTGACCAACATGTGTCCATTATTGTAAGAAAGTCCTATATTGTACAGCTTATAAACAAAGAGAAAGTGTCTAGGTCTAGGGATTTTATTGTTCCCCTCATGTCAGCCGTCATTAGGCCAATTATTGAATATAATGCTCACTTTGGCATGTATCTATCCAGACACATGCAATAACTGGAATGCCCATAGAGATACCTTTCTAAAGTTAAAAAAACCCTAAACAATATGGCCTGACTTAAAGCCTCACTACTATACACAGTATCCTACATACTGCTAAGAGGCAGCCTGTGTCTTGCATAAAAGGCATCCTCTGACCCATTACTGATGGATTTATGCACAGCAGCAAGTCAGATGGCATAAAAAAGCATAAGAAATGCTTGCTTTTTTCCTATCTAAATGAAATAGAACAGAAAATCAAGCATGAGTCTACTCCTCCTCAAACTTCCTTGGATAGGAGTAGTTTACCAGGACTGGATTGGGTTTAATTCAAGCTATTGATTTTTCTAGTAGAGTACTTTCTGATAAAAGAAAGACGGTTGCCTCTTTTCCTGGAGAGATCCAAGTTTAGATTTTGAATCCAAACAGGAAGATGAAGGGGTAGATTCAGGGTTTTGTCCTCAGATTTCTGATTCAGACTCAAATGAGAGCTCAGATTCCCTTTGGGAACTTCTCTTTTTCTGAGACTATTGCTAGAATGTCCCAGTGTTATCAGTGGGAGAACAGTGAAGTTTCTCATTCCCTCAGAAAATACTATGATTTGTTAACAAGATTTTCAGGAACCTATACATATTCCTTATCTCCTGTCTGCTTTACAGGATGTGTGTCTTAATACCAGCAATTTTCCTGATAGTCAGCCAGCTGTCCCAAAAAAAGCATAGATAGGCTGCATAAAGTTCTTCAGTCTTTTAAGATTTTATACACTACTCCCAAACTTGACCTGGCAGCTATAGTCTTAGTTGACTCCACTGCTGCTAAGCACTTAGTTAATTACAATCCTACTCTTTCTAATAAAGATGAAAACATTATTGACAGGCATGGGGAAAAGTGTATACTTCTGTAGAGGTGTATATTAGAATCGCGAACGTTCACAATGTCGAATCTCACATTGTCGACACGTAAACGGTAAAACTGCAGAACATCGAAGAGGTAAATGGAAATCTCTGTAAGGGGAGATTTCCATTTACTTCAATGTAGTGCAGTCTCGGAGTTGGAATATTTAAGTAGCGGGGGGAGGTTTGGGGGGTGCAGCCCCCCACATGGGGGTTGTAGGGGGCTTGCCCCCCTGCTTAAAGCAAGTAGTTCTGTTTTTTGACTTTTTTCATGTCTTTAATAGGTATTCAATGTTACTGGACTTCGGCGATATGGTGTCGATCATATCGTATTCGAAGTTCAGTAACTTCAACTATCTAATATAGACCCCTTCTGTAACTCTGATTTTCAGAATTTTAAATTGCCAGGCTCATATGTTAAAGTTTGTTTTGTCATATAGTGAAAGTATGAGGAATGTTTTATCTACAATTTCTTCTTGTGAAGAAAAATCTGCTTTAAATTACTTAGTTCCTTCTGCTGCACAGACCACTACTGATTGTTTGCAGTATGTGCATGACTCTATTGATACTTCTTCCAGAGCTATGGCCACTGGTACTGTTTTAAGGAGGTTTGTTTGGATGCATTCTCAGAACCTCCCAGATGACGTAAAAATGATATTTTAAATTCTCCCATGGATAGAGATTCAATGTCTCCTCCCCCCACTGCAGAGATGATCAAAAAGTGTGATGAATGGGGGCAAGCTGATCCAGGGAATCTCTTAAGATTTTCAGCCTTTCTTTTCCAAATTATCCAAGGGATTTTCCTTCTCCTTATCCAGTTTTGGCAAAAACAGAATGAACAGTCTCAACAGAATTCAGGTAAACAGATGTTTAAGAATAAGTAGCCAGAGGGTTCCAAAAGGAAGTCTCACACATCCCAAAACCAAGGACAGTTCAATAAGTCTGAATGGCTACTCAAGAGACTTGTAACCACCTCCTAACCTGACCCCTTTTCTCTTCTAGAAAATCTGAATCTCCTTTTTTCTCTTTGGCAACAGATTGTTTGAGACAAATGGATTCTAAAAATCATTCATCAAAGTTACAGATGGCACTGGGAGAAAATTCCACCCTTCCAGGGAGTCATTCCTCATCCTACAGATCAAACTGTTTTATTTCCTCTTGTTCTTCATTACATGCTGTCCCAAGGAGTAATAGAAAAAGTTCCTTCTTCCCAGCTGAGGAATTGGTTTCATTCAAGGGTGTTCCCAGTGCCAGAGAAAGAAAATACTTGCAGACAAGTTCTGGATCTTTCTTTCATAAACCTGTTTGTGATAGTGCCCCAATTCAAAATTATGTCACTTCACAACCTGTTACCTCTTCTTCCTATTGCAAGTTTCCTGCCAACACTAGACTTAAAAGGTGTGCATCATCATATAGTTACTCATCCAGACTTCAGGTATTTCTTAGGGGTTTGTGAGTCTGAATGATATTATCAGTTCTCTGTCTCATCCTTTGGACTATCACTGCACCAAATATGTTCACAAAGTGTCTAGCTCTCATTGTAGCTCATTACAGTCAGCACTACTAGTGACATAAGCAAAGTCCCATGTCTCAGCAAATCTTTTGAACTGCTGACTTGTAAACTGTGCACCATTGTCAAAAATGACTTTGTGCAGACTACCATGGCAGAAAAATGTCTCTTCAATTTCATAATGACAGTACTGGAAGTGAGGTTAGGAAGTAGGTCAATCTCGAACCAGTTTGAGTAAGAGTCTACTAATACCAAATAACATTCCCCATTCCATTTGTAAATATCTGTGGCTATTGTCAACCAAGGTAGTTCAGGAATCTGGTTCAGATGAAGTGGTTCTTTTTGTTGGTGTGGTTTAGTACTATTACAAATTGTACAAGGTGAGATTTCCTTCTCAATATCTTTTGACATAGAAGGCCAAAATACTAGTCCTCTCACCCTTCTTTTGGTAGAATCAGTTCCCGGGTGACCTTGAGGCAAGATTTTAATATACTCTTGTTGCAAAGATTTTGGAATTACAACATTTAGAACTTTCATGATGATACTATCTTCCATCAAAATCTTGTCTCAATAGGGAAAATACTGCTGCATATCTTGTGGTAAACAAGTTTGTTTTGCTGGTCATCTGTGACTGATAAAATGGTTCAGCTTCTGGAGAACTGGATCAGAAGCTATGTGATTTCTAAGCTCATCAAGATGTTTGGAAAAAAAATGTCTCACTTCCATACCTTCAAAGTCATTTTTTTCATTGTCATGCTGGTAATTGGATTGTCTGGGTGATATGAATAAAGTATCAGCAAGATAAAGAAGTTTACCTTTTCTGTAAATCATATTGAAATTGTACTTTTGCAGTTTTAACATCATGCATTGCAGTCTAGTTGGAGCTGTGTGCACTGGTTTTCTCAAAATAGTAGCCAGAGGTTGGTGACTAGTTTCAATCTGGATAGGTCGGCCATAAATATAATTATTGAACTTCAAACATGCAAACATTATTGCTTAAAGCTCTTTCTTCAGTTTGCACATACTGTATCTCAGTTTGAGTTAGAGTTCTAGACACATTGGCTACTGGTCTGCCCTGTTGAAGAATTACTGCACCAAGACCATATTTTGAAGCATCACAGGAAAGATTTACAGGTTTGTGAACAACATAATATTGCAAACTGGGTGGACTGCCAGTTTTCTGTTTCCGGACATCAAATGCTGTTTGGTGTTGTTCCAACTAGGACCAATTTACATTTTTGCATGTTAGCTCTTGTAGGAGTGCTGAAAGCTCACTTAAATCAGGAATGAACTTGCCTAAATAGTTGACCATGCTAAGAAAACATAAAGATGTGGCATTGTTTGGAGCTGGCATCTCAAGAATTGCAGCTTGCTTGGACAGATCTTGTTGTAAGCCTGAACTGGTAAACAACTGACCCCCATAAGTAACTTCTTTTAACCTGAGTTTACATTTCTGAGGATTTAGTTTAAGATTCATGAGTATGATCTAGAACTTTTCTGAGGTTTCTATCATGTTCAACTTCACCATTGCCACCTACAAGAATATAATCTACTATAACAGCACATGGATAACCAGAACAAATTTTGCTCAATTGCATGTTGGAAGACTTCATTGGCAAAATTTATCCCAAATGGCATTCTCAAAAAATCTGTACCTATTGTCTACCGAAAGTGGTTAGCAAGGAAGATTTTGATTTGGCATGAGAGCATCAACTTCTTCAACTGTACATATTGGATGTTGAGGTCGTTTCAGTGCTTTGTTCAAATCTCTTGGATCAATTCATATTCAAATGTCATTTGAGCTTTTCTTATGAGCTACTACCATGGAGGATACCCATTCAGTTGGTTCTTCTACTGGAAAAATTACTCCTAAATGTGCTATTCTGTCTATCTCTGTGTTTACTTTGCCCTGCATTGTTACTGGGATTTCTGTGCTGCTCTGACAACTGGGCTTACCTAGTGGTCTAACTTCATGGAGTACACAACTGGGAGTTTGCCAAGCCCATCTTTGAAAATATCAGCATATTCAGAAAAAATATTCTGTGTGAAACCAGCCTTCATTGTTGTTAATGCCAACATGGTGGACTTCCTTATTAAATAAAATCAGTCCCATTTTCAAACTATCTTTGAGACCTAACAATGACTGCATGTGTCTTTTGACTTTGTAAAACTACAAGTCATGGCTGTTCCCAGCAGAATAGCATGAAAGTGCTACTGAGCCTTTAATTTGAATCTCTTCGCCACCATAAGCAACCAGCTTCACACACTTTGCCAAATAAAGTTTTTCACATGCTTTTACCTTAGCAAACCTTTCTGTTAACATAATATTGCACTTTGAACTAGTATCAACTTTGAACTCAAGTCTCCCATTAATTAGTACAGTACAAAATACTTTGCTCTTTGCCAACAAATCTACTGTATTAAACTTCTCCTCATGCACAGAGACACCATCAACATAAAAAGTAGGGTCGCAGCTTTCTATTTGATCAACTTGCTTCTTGGAATGCTCTCGCTTAATAAAAGAATGTGGCTGTTAGGATTTACAAAGCTTTCTAAATGATTCCACTTTTTACATCTGTTGCATTGCTGACCAAAAGCTAAACACTTCTTGTTTAGGTCCGTGACTGCCTTCAAAATTACAACAGTAGACTATGAGGCCTACCATGGGTTTTGCTAAATCACCCCTAAGTTTTGCTGTGTGTGCCCTGGGTTTTACTAAAGCTGCCCTGAGTTTCATTGTGGGAGCCACACCCTTTGGCCTATACCTCTTAACCTTGTGTCACATACCATCAACATTTGTGATGGAAGAAGCTTCAGGCATGTTCTTTTCATTTGTAATCATATTCATGTACGTTTCTATAAGATAATATATCTGACAAATCTCTGTGGTTTTGCTTAAAGTTAAATCAATGTCTCAAGGCAAAATATTTCTCACTGCATCATTAACACCACAAACAAACTTGTCTTTTATCAACTCATCTCTCAGATCACCAAATCTGCACATTTTTGCCTTGTTTCTCAAGCTAGTTATAGATGCTGAAAAAGTTTCACCAGACTTTTGATCTCTTGTGTAAAATATGTGCCTTTCCACTGTAATATTCATTTCAGGGTTGCACATTTCTCTAAATTTATATTTTAAGCACTCAGAGTCTTCCCGCGTTTCAGCCTGTACCACAATATGGCAGTCTCCCCCCTTCTTTGCATAAACAGCAGATGCATACACAAATGAATATTCTCTCTCAATGGCTTCTGAAACAGCTAAATTTAGCAGAATAAATGTTTTTGTATGTGCATATTTATCAGAAAAAGTAGCCTGTATGAAAATATCATATTTTTGCTCAAACACTCTCCAATTGTCAGCATTATTATTGTCAAACACAAGTGGACCAGGTCTATGAAAACCCTCTGCCATGCCAAATAAGTGTCAAACACACCAGGTACTTGTAATTATATTCAACTGCACAACAGAATCTTGAAATAACTGTACTCTTTGAAAAGCCTGTACTGTGATACTGCACACACTGTCAATACTTTGGACACTTTAGATATTTTTAATGGCTTTAATTAATGCAAAAAGGTAGTACATTGTGAAAAAATACAGTTGTTTTCTCTTTTTTTAACATTTTATATGATTCAGATATTGTTTCAAACATTTTCGTAATTATTTCAAGTACTTTTTTCAATATGTTGCAATTTTGAACATTGCTTATTCAGTAATTGGTTTGGAATGCTTCACTTTATATTCATTGAGGGAAAAAACATTTAAATGAGTTTAAGAACCTGGAAATGTTTTCTGACCTGTTTTTGAATCGTTTGTGAGTTGTTTGAGCCATTCTTGTATATTGCTCCATTTCTGATTGTGCGCCTCATGGTTTTAAGAAGTTTTGACTTTGGATCCTATTCTGACAACATGTCACTCGTCTTGTGTATTCAAATAAGATGCTGAGGCTTAGGTGTTCAATTAAGATATTTATTACACACAAACACATCAGGATGGATGATTGGAACATAAAACTTAAACAAACTAGCTAACTAACTGACTGCTACACACATACATGCTTTCACTCCAGCTACTTACACAAAATGGCACCCTGCTTACATGTGCTTAGTACTTTTTATGCATGTGCCCATGAGCTACAGTGGCTTTAAAAGTACAACACACACACTATGATCTACACTTCCTGTGTTGGAGTGAGTTTCCTCAGAGTGTTCTGGTTTCCTCCCACATTCCCAAGACATGCTGCATGTGGATTAGACATTCTGTGTGCCCTGTTCCCTCACAGCCTCACCTCAGGCTTTGTCCCTACTAAATGGTGCACTACTACAGTAATCCCTTTCCATAAAGGAGGAGTGACTACAGACCCTGGAAATTATTGCCCCATTAGCCTCATGAGTCTGATATGTAAGGCTATGGAGACCATCATCATGGACCTAATTAACAAGGATATAGGGAATCTCCAAACTCTAGATCCCACTTAATTTGGTTTTGTGAAAGGTAGATCATGCCTGCTCAAACTGGTTGACCTCTTTGAGTCAGTCACCAGAGCTGTGGATGAAGGTAAGGCAGTTCATACAGCCTAGCTCAATCTGGCCAAGGCCTTTGATACCATTCCTCACTCAGGAATTATTCATAAACTCACCAAACTAGGCATCAACCCCTATAACATTAGGTGGGTTTCAAATTGGCTCACAGATAGAACACACAGTGTGAAAGTAACAGTCTCCAAGTCAGACTGCTGACCAGTCATGAGTGGAGTCCCACTGGGATTGGTCCTCGGTCCTCTCCTGTTTTGCATCTACTTCTCAGAAGTCCAGGCCAAGAGGGAGGGACTCTGGCTCACCAAGTGTGCAGACGACTGCAAACTGGGAGCCATTATTAACTCCCCAAGTGATGCAGAAATCCCACAGAAAGGCTTCACTGAGACCAATGACTGGTGTCAAAATCATGGCCTCAAGCTTAATGCCAACAAATGTGTAATCATCCCCTTTGGGAAAAACTCAGTTCCCACTAATTACCACATTGATGGGAGCCCACTGAACACTGAAGGCATTATAAGAGATCTGGGGACACAGGTTGACAGCAACCTCTACTTCGACCACCACATTGCCACTGTGGTCAGAAAGTCCTTCTATGTGGCACATCTCATTGCCAAGGGTTTTGCATCCAGGAAGAAAGAGGTCATCATTTCTCTCTACTCTTCCCTCATTAGACCAATCATAGAGTATAATGCCCCATTTGGTATGTACCTCACTAGACACCTGCAACAGCTGGAGAGGCCACAAAGGTACTCCATGAAGAGGATCCTAGGCCTTAAACATATGTCCTACATGGACAGACTCAAAAAACTGCAGCTATTCTCTGTCTCATATCATCTACTAAGAGGAGTGCTCTGCTTGACTTACAAAGCCATGTCTGACCCAGCTTTGTTAGAAATGATACATCTAAAGAAATCCCAATCCCTCCACACCGCACACTCCAGAGACCTCAATCGCATTACCACAATCAACAGAACATGCTGGAGGAACGGGTTTGTAACTCAGAGACTGCCCATGCTCTGGAATAGACTTCCCATACATATCAAGCGGAGCACCTCACTGGCCCTCTTCAAGAGAAATCTTGATGAGTGGATGGGAAATAGAAAGTTCACTCTGGGGATCACTCCAGTGTCTCTACTTGGTAGAGGCGTGGGAACTAACGTCCAGTGGCACAATGCCAGGGCACTTCTATGGGCTAATCTTCTAAAGGCTCCAGGGTCATTAGCCTTGTACACACCTATGAACCTATGAATCTATGAACCTAATTTGGGCTTAGGTGTGAGTGTGGGTGCTGCACTGGCAACTCGACAATGTAAAACTCCACTGCCACTTGTTCTGCAGACTGATGATCCACCATGGTGATCCCTAACGGGCACAGCCGAAAGGAGAAGAAGAAGATTAGTCTTTATAGCTAGGGAGACACATATAATAATCAAACCAAACCAGCCAACAGCACAAGACATATAAAAACCTATCAGATTTTGTCTATTTTCAGCAACTAAAAATCGAAACCTGAAAAGAATTTTAAATAGAACATAACAAAAAATTGTCAAGACAAAAGTTGGCTGATTATAGATCCACTTGAAGAGTCCTGTTGGCGCAGTGGGTTGAGGCATCGGGTGCTCAACTGACTGTTGAGTTTGATTCCAACTGATGGTGGTATGAAGAACCAATGCCATTTATTATACTGCAAGGTAACAATATGATCTCTAGTAGGCTAGAATTGTCCCAGTGTTAGCGGATGTTTTAGGGGGTGAGAGTTCCACAGTACAAGGGCAAGGCTGGAGTCTGGTCATCATTAGCTTTCACCTCCTTGCAGTGCTAAAAAAAAATCATGTAAATTTTGCTCCAGACTAATTCTAATAATCTATTATGAATGCTACGTACTATGAGTTGTGCCAACATTATGTTGTAATATTTTTATCCAAATTTCCACTTCTAATTGTCTATTACCTCCTAACATCTGACTATTATCCATACTATATACGGATGCCGGAAGTTTTCCATCACTCTTTAGGAGGCTATATCACTCACGTTTAGAACCACTGGTTAAAGCAAAAGTAACTCAAAAGTAACTCACATTTAAGTTACTAGTTACTAAAAAAAATAATATATTACTATTACTATTTACTATTTTGAAAAAAGAACTAGTTATATTACTAGTTATTAGAAGTTATAATATAGTACAGTAATATATTACATACTGTAATATATTACTGCCATCACTGATTACAGACTACAGAGTATCCACATTTTTCCATATTTAGATAACTTTCTTATCTTTGCAGAGCCTCAAATGTCAGGAATTTCTCTCTGTCATGGGTGGGAGTTATTTTGCACAAGGATTGTGTTCCTGGGATGTCAACTAGACATCTCACTTCAAAGAGCTTTTCTTCCACAGGGAAAAACATTGTTCTTTATTTATATCTGTTTCTAAAGTTTTCCACTCAGACTTCTGTTCACTGCAAGAGAATACTTCAAGATGGCATCTATGATTCTCATGATACTCCTGGCAAGACTCCATATAAGAAAGATACAGTGTTATTTGAAATATCTTTGGTTCGAGCTTCAACACCCTTTATCTTTTCAGTTCTCAGTACTGAGGCTTGTCAGAAAATACATTTTTGGTGGCAACAATAGATACCCTTAAATCAGATCTTTCCTTCTCTACTCCCTGCTCCAAAAGAGTCAGTCACTGCAAATGCTTTAGATTTTGTTTGGGGAGCCATTTTAGGAAGGATAAAAGTGCAAGTGGGTGAGGGGGAGCAAGGACAGATGCAAGCATATAAATATCAAGGTGATAATTTGCCTTGATCAAGGTCATCAATTCTGTGAACTATCTTTGGTCCCCAGGACTTTTTCAAGTAGTTACTTGAAGCAGCTGCCTCATCCTCTATCCCCCTTAATTTTTGTATGTTTTCTTTTGTTGTTGTTGTTAAGGTGTGGTCCTTTATATTATTTTCCTACCACTGTCATTGTTATGGCTTTAGCCTTTCTCCCTTTGTTGGCATGAAAACTCTGAAGAGCTGGGCACCCAAAAAATGCTTTTTAGCCAGCTAAACTTGAGCTAACTAATGGGTTGGGTGCATGAAATGTGCCCTTAAGCTTCGTAAGCTGGCTAGATCTTATATTCTTAGCAGGATATAGTTAACAAGAAGTAGGATTGTGCAATTGACAGATTAGTAATGGCCAGTCAGGTAGCTGATAAACCACAGACTTTTCTTCTCATAGGCTGAGTGCAAACAATTGGTAGAGGAGCTTGCTGTGAAACACAGTACCAAAGACTTTATTAAGTGTAGGAATAAGGAGAAGAAATGCTTTCCATCTTCTCTTTCTTTGTTGAAAGTAGCCAGGACAGTTAGTAGGGCAGATTCTATGCCATGACAAGTGCTTAGGAGTTCTGCCTGTAGCAGGTAAGGCAGTAGTCACTTATGAATACATTTTTTTTTTTTTAGTATTTGGAGAACAAGGAGAGAAGAGCAATAGGGATCTATTTGGATGTTTCAGTTCAGTTGCCTTCTTTTGGAAGTTAGATAATGTATGATATTTTCTAGAGTGAGGTCACATATGATTCAGGGATTGATGCCTTTATTAAGATACAGGCTGAATAGGCGATATCTTCAGCTGCTGTACTGAGGTATTTGGCTCAGAGGTTGTCAGCAGAGAGAGAGAGAGAGAGAGAGAGAGAGAGACAGGCAGAAGTTTAATTACTAATTTTTTGATGGTGTGAGTAGGGGCATGTTTTAGAGAAACAAGTTAGCTAGGTTATTGGTGAGGAGTTCCGGTGTGCAAAGAGTTGTATAGGGTATATTTTTAGTTAGGGCTGTTATGCTGTTTATGAAGTTTTAATTGAAAAGTGTAGCCGTACTGAGGTCAGAATTTTGGGGAAAGACTGGTTTGTGCTTTTAGTTTCTAGATGAAGTATTTGATTGGTGGAGGACCAAAATAGTTTGGTGTTGTGGCTCAGATGTAGGTTGTTGTAATATTTTTTTTTGTTGTTATCATTGTCACCATAAATCATTGCAGGCTCTGATAACTTTGTCAATTTTGCCATACCTGCTGGGTTTTGTCTGTTTTCCATAAGTGTTTTGGTATTCCTAGATACCCAGGGAGCATGACTGGATTTTATTCTTTTGGTCATTAGACAAGCTAAGCTATTTAAAATGTTCAGTTTGATATGGATTATCTGAGTGTAGTGCTTTCAGGATTGTCCAGTTAATGGCCTTTAAAGTGCTTATGAAGGAATCAAAGTTGAAGTTGGTAAGATTATGAGTCTGGATGTGTTCCAGATAAGGTGCATTTACTTAGGTCAGAAACAATTCCATTTAGTATTGCGCGTTTATTTTATGATTTATTATATATTATAATATTATAAGTGCAGTAATGAGTTATGTAAAACCATATAGACTTAAGCCAGGAATGGGGAATTTGCAAGTGGGATTTTGCTAGTCAGTAGTGATATCTCCTAATATGATTGTGTCATCAATGATGATATTAGAGAGTAAGGATAGTATGTTTCAAATGTGGCTAAATTATTACCTGGAGGGATGTTGAGAACAGTGATACATTGACAGTTTTGATTGTTCAAGGTTCTAAGTCGCTAAGTGTTTTGAATAGCAGGTATAACACTGGGGTAGGGTATGCGATTGGAGGAAGCAGGGAAGAGCATGGCTGCAACCCCCGCTTTTTGTGTCATCTGTAAGCCCCGATGATGTTGTAGTCTGGTGGTAGTATTCATGTATCTTTTATATTTGGTTTAAGCCAAGTTTCTGTATCTTTTATATTTGGTTTAAGCCAAGTTTCTGTGAATTTCAGAGGATGAAATGGGAGATCCAAGCATGAAAATCTGTGATTTTGTTGTATGTACTATGGACATTAATAGTGAGTTTCTTTGACGAGGGGAACAGTTGATATAGGCTTGGCAGAATATGAGACATGAAATAGGTATCTTAGTATGATTTTGTGGAACTGGAGGGCTTGAGGATGTATTAGAAAGTCCTGGGTTGTGATGAATATCGACACATAAAAGTATTGTGGCTTAACATGGTATTAGAATTGCTGGTGATTTTGTAAATACTTTTAGTTTAGACTTTATTTTTGGATGGGTGGATGGGCATTCTATCAACATGTATTTATGTTGTAGGATGATGGAGGTCTTGAATAGCTTGAGTGTTATTTAGTGGTACAGTAATGGAGGGTGAGATTTGTGGATGGGCTAAGTGTAGGTGAGTGGTAAGTGAGCATCAGAGTATGATGGTAAGTAGTTAAGCAGGAGAGGAAGATAAATGATACTGTGAGCATACTTAGAAGGGACATTTTAAAACAGTGCATATATTGCAAAGTGCACAAAGATCTTGGCTACAATTGCTGTGTATATATTATGGTAGTCAGAGGTAGCTATGATTATATAATATACTTAGTGGTATTAGTACAGATGTAGTGGAAATAGATGAGGAGTGGAGAGGTATAAGCAAGTAATAATGCCTGACAGAGTGGGTGTTATCAGGGAACAATCACATGCCTAAGGGTGCTATGATGCTCGAACTTCCTAATAACACCCACCCCAAGGGGTATTATCGCACTTAGAATATGGTCTGCCTGTTAATATTTTTGGATTATATATATATATATATATATATATATATATATATTTTTTTTTTTATATATATAATTTTGATGCAAAATAGTCCTTCTGCATTATGTAGGATATGTGATATGTAACTACTGGAGGAAGTATTTCATATCCATGTTATAATTTGTGCATGTATTTAATGTCTACAAAAAACAAGTAATCTCCATGGTACCACCAAAGTCTTAAACAACTCACTAAACAAGTATAGTGGGTCCAAAAACAAAACAGTTTGAGAAATTTCTCTGTGTAGAAGATTTTCAATCCATATATATCTAGATAATCACTGTATATTAATCAGATCAGATAACGGTGGTAGAAGTATTGAAGTTAAACTTGTCCTAAGTAAAAAAAAAAAATAAAAAAATATATAATTTGAAATATCATACAGAATTACTAAGTATTCAAGAGTAATCCAAGCAGGGTAGGCAGTCTGTTTCCAGTCAAAAATCCTTTATTAAGTACACAGACAAGCAGCTTTCTAACTATATATATATATATATATATATATATATATATATATATATATATATATACACTTTTTAATCAAGCAAGGGAGTGGCTTATTGTGCTGTAAAACAAAGTGTTATTGGTATACATGTTAAATACACATCCCTTCCTCCATCAGTGTGACAGTTGAGCTGGTCCTGCCCTACTTCGCAGCTGGCATAATAATATAATCCTTATGTACTTTAAATAAAATTAATAATGTGGTACCTCTTATTGAACCAGATTATTGAGTCTGTGATTATATCCAAGACATTATACTACATGGCTGGAAATATCTAAACCTTAGACCATTTGGCAATTTAAAAATATATTTAAATATATACATAAACATTTTGCATGCAAAAAATCCATTGTAAAAATCATATTCTATTTCCATACCCTATTGTTAACAAAGATCGCTTTCGTCCTTCTAGACTTCTTCAGGTCTGTGTACTAGAACCCTAAAAACTATCTACAAAATATTATTGCATAATTAGTTAATATTGTTATTACACATCATTTTGAATAAAGTGGAAAAAATAACAAGAAAAACAAAAAATATATATGATGATGGAAACAAAATATACACTTAAAAAAACTGATTTAACATGGAAGGAGACATCCCAAACATGCTGGAGAAACATGAACTCATGTGACAATTAAAGCTGAACTATTTTAGGAAGCCTGGACTAAACTACTGTTCACTTAAAAGTGTACTGGGACTTAGAAAATTGCAACATTGTTTACATGACTAATTTTATTTCATTTTATTTTATTCTTCCAGTTGGTTATAAATACCATGTTAAATCAATTTTAATTTAAGTGTATATTTTGTTTCCATCCAGACACAATAGCACCAACTGAAACAATCAATACAGTAACTTATCCCTGTGAGATTTTGTTTGGTAATTCTCCATATCAGCGAAGGAAAAGTGGATTAAATGGAAAAAATGATAATGAAGACAACTAAGAATGTTTTGTAGTAGCTTTATATACAGAAAGTTTGTGTTCTGTACCGCTGTATGAGCCAGTGCATAAGATATACTGAGTCTGTGCATCAGGATGTTTCTGGATGCTTAATTAATGAGATTGGTCAGAGGAGACTGCATCCAGATGAGTCATAGTTCTAGTTTTATGTTTGTTACTGATACAGTGACATAAATATGGTTAAGCAGAATACTGTGGTGGATGCTAGTTGTCTAACACAGAGTGTACAAACAAGTTGAAAATTATAGATGAAATAAGTCCTGTCTGCATAGTCTTGATTTTAAGTAGAGTCTTGCTGCCATGAGGTAGCCTTGTGTACGATCCTGTTATTATTGGTTTGTGTTCCTAGCATTCTTTGTTTTAAAATGTAAGCTCTCTTTTTGTTGGGTCACTATCTTTTTTGATTTGATAGCCTTGCAAGAAAACATTGATAGTACACTGAAAGGGAAAACATGAGAAAGACAAAAATAATAATTTCAGAAGTATGAATTTTGAAATTAGAAATGGGTATAAACTGTTGAGTACATTGATAAATTAAGTTATAATTAATGATAAAGTGATTTCTTAGGTAAACCTCCTATAGCAGGTACACTCAGATGGATAATACTATGAAAAGGGGAGAGAGAAAGAGAGAGAGAGAGAGAGATGGGGGCTTATGCAAATAAGGTAGATGGAGAGTTAGATAGATGTTGGAGAGTAGACTAAATGTGAGAAAGAATAGCTGCGACAGCCACCACATTGACTGTGTGCTCCTCCCCATAGAACAGTGATGACAAACCTATGACATGTGTATCAAAGGTGACACACTACAATGTTTTGGGAGACACACCAGCTTTCAGCAACACCCAAGTTACCAAAGAAACTGAATGAACAAAAATACAAGGCATATGTGACCCTGCACTTATTTATTAAAACTCAGTAACAAAAATGTCATTAATTAATGTTAATCAAATCAAATGCAATGTGTTCCATATTTTTTCAGTTCAATTCAAAATTATTATTAAAAATAGGGTAAATTTTTGGGTGCACTATTTTAAGCCCAATTATCAGTGCATTGTATTCTCTACCGTAAGTCACTGATTTTTCTTTTACTTTTCTGCAAATTACAAAACAGTGGCATGACAACTCCAAAAAAAAGCATGGATTCAATGCAGTAGGCATGCCAATAGCCAAACATATGACCATTGGCATGGGAAATAGTTGGAAAATTATAAAAAATAGCTTTTATTTTTTTGGCTGATTTCAGGCGTTTAAGAGCAGGGCAGCAGTGCGCAAATGGGATTAGGCCAAAAATAAGAAAAAAAGTTGAAAATATGCTTTTAAACCCAAATCAGAATTTTGCCATGATAGTCAATGGCATGCATAAGACAACAATACCAGGGAATAGTGGTTGCTAAGGGGGAAGGCTCAGTGTGAGTGTGGTAACTATGAACTAGCATTCTGGTTTATGCAAATGAGGGGATTGATACTGAATCACAGATTTCCTCTCAGTGTTAGCTTGCACCCAACCATGTAGGTGCAGCAACACCATGGTATAAGTATAAGAGGTAGAGGACCTCATAAGGGGGAGTGTCATGCATGCTGTAAGCTTATTGGAGCTCTGTGGCCCATGTTTGCCCTTACCTAAGCACAGCTAAGGAACAGGGTGTGTCTGAGGCTGCCTTGCCTAAACCAGGGTGCACACCACTCACCAGGTTTTAAACAAAAAAACCCCCAGGAAATAGCAGCTCTGATCACATCTGAGTACTGGGTATGTGCAGTGTGCCTCAGGGCTTAAATGGGAAGGGAAAACACCAGTAGGAAGGCAATCAATGAGAACTAGCATAGCTGGCAGGTGAAATGTATCAGAATCAGCCAATTACACAGGCAGCAGTCCAGCCCAGCACACTACTATGAAACTATGCAAACACCTTTCACTCTGTTTTTTTCCACAAACTCTACACTGCTGGTTTACACAGATGGGAAATTTTACCTGACATAACTAACAAAATGTTAGGGGCTGCTGTTGCTTTCATACATCAATATGTTGAAGACACTGAGTGTGGTAAGGATATGAATGCTGATGACCAACTCACAGTGAGGAGGAAGAGAAGAGTGTACAGACCCAGGATAACCTAGCAAGGGCTACATGAGCTGGAGATAGTAGAATGCTATAGGGTGGACAGGGACATTTTACAGCAAACTGTTGAGCTGTGCCGGCCGTGTCTCACACACAGAACCAACAGAGGGGAACCCATCACAGTGGATACCAAGGTATGTGTAGGGTTAAGAATACTAGCCACAAGTACCTTCCAAAGGCCAACTGGGGATATCATGGGGATCTCACATGCATCAGCATCCATGGTACTTCACCAGTTCCTGGATGCCATGTCAGCACATGCCAGTGAGCACATATATTTCCTCAACACCGGTGAGGCATTGACCAGCAATATGCGTCTCTTCCACAAAATAGCAGAATACCCTGAGGTAGTGGGTGCTATAGACTGCATGCACATGCACATCAAAGCCCCACCCGGGGAGTGGGGTAGGGTCTACAAAAACCACAAGGGCTTCCCCTCCATCAACTGCCAGGTCATGTGCGATGCCCAGTGCATTATCTTGAATGTGTGTGCTGGCAGCCCTGGAAGCTATCACAACTCCCACATCTGACATATGACGCAGCTGTACCAGAAATCTGCCAGTGGGAACATCCCATATGGCCACCTAGTGGGGGATGCTGGTTACGTACTGGAGCCATGGCTGATGACACCCATCAGAAATGCACACACACCCGAACAAGAATTCAATAATGAGGAACATGCACAAACCAGAATCATAATAGAGTGTGTGTTTGGGATGCTCAAGTCATGGTTCCAGTGCCTGGATATATCAGGTGGAGCCTTGCAGTACTCTCCAGCTACGTGTACACAAATGCTCATTGTATGTGACATGCTACACAATATGATCCTGTGGAAACAGCTGTAGCAGGAACAGCACGGGGCAGGACCACACAGCCCCCCACCATTGCCAAGGCCATCACAGGCACAGAGGGACTCAGAGGAGGAACAACTTGAGCCTGCCCATGTAGGCAGAAGGAGGTGTGCCCAGTATGCCCAGGCTTTGGCAAAGAGGCAATGCATAGCACATTCACTGACATGGTAGGGACTCAGGGGATGACAGCTCCCTCTGCCTCGCATGTACAGTAAAAGGGATGCCAAACTTGACACTACCTGTGCTTTACCATGTATAGGGAGTATACTATGTGCATCTGACATAGTCAGCCCTCCAGCACCATTTTCAATACTGGCAGAGCCACAAGGTAAGTCACTCTTCCTATAAATTGCTGAATGGAGTAGTATGCTCTGCTAGTTGTATCTACGGTATGGATGTGAGCATGCAAGGGAATCAGGTGGGTGACTAGGATTGCAGCAGATAGTGGACACCTATATGGGCAGCATGAAATCCATAACACATACTAGTGTCAACAAAGCAGGCAGTAGTACACAATGTGACAAATCCCACTGCAGTACATCTGGTGGCCTATAGGACACACACATGCATGTCAGTGATGCTCACATATCCAACACCAGCTTCAGCCAGCAGGACAGGTGTAGATTACCATAAAGAAAGGCTCTGCTAAGGCCTCCAATTGATGGCAATGGTGAACAGCCCCCCTCCAGATCTATACAGACAGACTACAACAGGTCTGGCAGTTGTATGTTAGTTCTGAAGGGTAAGAAGTCTGAAACTGAAATGTAGCTCAATAAAACCTAAGATCTGTACTCTACTGATATGCCTCTAGTCTGAATGATAGGTCAGAATACAAAATGAAATGGAAGCCAACAGAGTACCTGAAATACCAGTACAGTCATAGCAAATGTTTACAGTTGTCAGATGTGCCCCCTCCCCAAAATTCTATGTAGAAATGCAGTAACATGTACATGTGGGTTTAATAACAGTGGACCAATTTACATGATAGATTGTTGCATGTGTACAATATGCAGGGGTTTGTGTGTTAGGTTGTTGTGTGTTCAATTTTGTGTGGAAGAGGTCAGCATGTAGACATGAAGGGTTGTGTCTCAGTGGCTTATGGCCAGGACTGTTGATGACAGGGTCATATTCTGACAACCGCAGTGTCAACCACAATGCATCTCAGCAATTCCCATGTCAGCAGTCATCCATACTCACTGTCCAGATGTCAATATCTGTCACTGTTTGAAAGATGGATATGCCATGAATGTGAGCCCAGACATACACACAGTACACATTTGGAAGTACCCTAGACAGAGTACATAAAATGTAACTGTCAGCTACACACACCTTTTGGAATTGTACATACAGGTTAGCAGCACATTAGTTGTCTGTCTAGTATGGAATACTGATGTAGTCTGGCCAATCGCTGGCAGACCACAAAAGGCACAATTATGAAGTAATGAGAGACTGCCTATGTCCCTGCACAAGGCAGCATAAGGGGAATATACCAGGTATATCTGTGAGTCAGCTGCAAGAAGCTTCCATATCACACATGCACTCAGCTCATCCCACCATCAGCCACAGGTTTATCACAGGTCATATCCCTGCTGTTGGGAATGAGTAGATTATGACCCCCACTTCTGTATGGGAATACCCACAGAATGCAGTATGCTGAAGAGGTGTCCCATGCAGGTGTGTCCTTAGCTGTAAGAAACACCCTGCCAGCATCCAGACCAATGGATTAATATGGACAGGAACTATTGCCATTAACACTTTGCACACTTACCTTGTCACCCCCAGGGGAATCCAGTGGCTCGCAGCCTGGGAATGTAGGAGTGACAGAATGCAACGGCCTGCTACTGATGGTCTGCTTCACTACCAAATGCCCTGCAGTCCTCTGTCAAAGGCCTGTGCCTCACCCGTAGAGCCAATGTATGTTATCTCATGGGGTCCCAACTAACAACATAACACAGTCCACAGAACACAAATGCAAGGCCATGATGACATATCCCAGTATCATGTCCACCATGTCCTACCACATGAACTGTGGACCAACCCCTAAATACCGCTGGGATGAAGGGACAACTATAGGGATACTTCTCAGATATTGCTTGCATAATGTTAGGAAGAGGATAGAATAAGAGTGGAGGGTGTAGAACCATGGACATCATGGAGTGTGAGAAGTCTGAAACTCTGATGTGTGCCCATAATACTCCCCCTGCAAACCCAGTAATAGGTGGCTACAAACCTGCTCATAAACTACAATGTGAAGGGGAGTGGACCAGATATATGAGCCCTGCCTTTGGGTAACCTGGGTGAATCTGTACAGCTGAGAGGTATGGCAAAAGCAGGATACAGCCATTCTGTTACATCGATATATGTACAAGCAGGGGATCCTCAGCCACCACAGTACCAAGGTGCTGGATCACTTACACAGACCCATCAGCAAGTGTCTGCAGCTAACTCTTCAGAATAGCATGAGTGTGGAAGAATATGTAGGCTACAGATCACAATACTGGACACAGCTTCATTCATCTTGTATTTCCCAGCAAATAGCTGGGAGCAAATAAGTATATCTGTCAGTAGTTGATGACATAATACATCACAGTGTAAAACAGTACATGTCTGAATATCTCTGCTAACACCAACCATGTAACACAAGCAGCACATACGCAATAGTTACAGTATCCCACTATCTTTCACCCATTGTGACTCCATATTGTCAACCTATCTACAGATATCCTGCAGAAACAGGTTGCTATCTGTAGGTGTAGAACACCAAATCCTGGACTGGAGTACAACCTACCTGGAATGGATTTGCACACTCAATAAAGTAGGTCATACTGAGCATGCTCCTACACTTAGAGAAATGAACCCCATGTCTGGCAACACAGTGGACTATACATATCTTTCAGTCGCAGATGTCTGTGCACACACACCACATTACACACCATTCATGCTTTGTACACACATTGGATAGGAATACTCACACATATCCATGGCCAACACAGTATAATATGTCAAACATACACACACAAAGATATGGGGAAGAGAGACACAGACAGTGACAGAGATTTCCATCATGAAGCCTGTCACACCCACCACACATCCAATTGGCCAATATCACATGATGTGCTGATGCCAAGCACTGTAGACATTGCTTTTGTTAGCCCTCAGCCCTATAGTGTCTATGGTACTTGTGATAACTGTGTAACACGATAGTACAAATCAGTATTCATCTAGCATTTGTATACCCAGCACTGTCAAATGTAAAGTTGCGTGTGACTGAGTGTTTTGTGTGTGTGTTTCCAGAGGAAAGGTTTATGGCCCATTGACACACACTGCAGTTCCCATTGCCCATGTTAGCACTCCTGCTGATGTCACTCACCTTGAAATAACCCTCTTGCCAAGTCTCAGTTCTATAAGCTGTGTGGTGCTTGTGATATGTGTGTAATACTGTAGTGTAGAAAAATAGTTAGGTAGGAGTTCTAATCCCAAACATGGCCACTGTGAAACTCTGTGTGTGTGTGTGTGGAGATGAATGATTTTGAGGCCACTCACAGTCACTACACCTCCTATTGCCCTACTTTAGCAAGTCTGCTGATGTCAGGCATCTTGAAATAACCATTTGGACAAACACTAGCCCCATAAGCTCTGTGGTGCTTGGGATAACTGCATAATACTACAGTATAGTATGCTAGTTAGATAGGGGTTGTAATCCCCAAGATGGCAACTGTGAAACTGTGCTTGTGTCTTTGATAATACCTGATATTATGGACATTCACAATTACTACTCTCCCCTTACCCCTCCTTTAGCACTGCTGCTGATGTTAGTCAAACATACCTGTGGAGAATTCTCCAACATATAAGCTCCATGTTGTGTACCATAAATGAGGAACAATGTAATAGCAATAACTGCATAGGTATGGGTTTGAATCTCATCTGTGCCAAGTAGGCGTACCTGAAGTATTTTGGCCCCATTTACACCCAGTACACATTTCAGAGCCTGACTTTAGCGGTCCTGCAGATATCATCCACCTTAGAAGTACCTGTTGCAAACCCTAATCCATGTACGGTCAGTGGCGCATGTGGTAAATGCATAACATAATGGTCAGAAAAGATTGCTCGATAGAGGTTTGAATCTCACTCCTGGAGAATGTGTGTGCAGGTTAAATATTAATTTTGGGATTTCTCACCCACTACATCACCCAATGCCAGTATTTACAAGGGCTGGTGATGTTCCTCACCTTAGAAGTACCTTGGGACAACATCCATCCTATATGCTCTGTGGCGGGTGCAATAAATGCAATGCATAGCTAGTTAGGGGTTTGAATTTCAGTACTGGCAAGTGTGTGTGTGTGTGTGTGTGTGTGTGTGTGTGTGTGTGTGTGTGTGTGTGTGTGTGTGTGTGTTTGTCATCAGTATTCTATGTGGAGGTTGCTGCAATTGTGTAATAACAATATCCATTGTGGGGTGGGTTTTGCTAAATTATTATGTTGAGGACCTGGTATATGTTACAATGTCCACCTTATAAGGACAACAGATGTCAAACATAACCCACGCACTCTGGTCACTCCACAACACGTACAAATATGACTCTGTCATTGTCCATGTTGGTGTGAACGACCTGAGACGTACCTCCCTGGACTACATGAAAAGAGACATGGAAGAGCTCTTCGATCTTGTAGCCCAGGCAGGTATGACCCTAGCTCTGAGTAGCATTCTGCCATCACCCAGAATGATGCTGCAGTACAAGGACAAAATGATTGACTTCAACAATTGGCTAAGTTTCTGGTGCCATTCTAAAGGGATCCAGTATCTGTCTGCCTGGGATGACATGGTCGACAGACCACGATGCTTTGCCAGAGATGGCCTGCACCTGTCACCCCTGGGATTCAGGATACTGGCTAAGGTTCTTGCCGCCCCTATAGTGCCTTTTTAGGCAAGGTTCAATTGACAAATTCTCCACCATACCAGGAGCAGGCAAGCAAAAACTGAGGGTGATGCTACTCAATGCTAGAAGTCTAAATCTCAAAATGCACTCACTCGAGGCACTCCTTAAAATGGAAAACATCAATATCTGTGCAGTGACTGAGACCAGGTTCAAGGTTCCAGAGAGCACCCCTGCACTACCAGGCTATAACTCATACCACACTTTTCGGCCATGTAACCTGGACTGGAACACCAAAGGCAGAGGTGTGTCCATATTCATTAAGGATATCCACACCTCTAGGCTAGTTGCTCAACATAATGCAGCCGAGGTTATCCAAGTGTAACTAACTCTGGGCAAAACTGCAATCCAAATTGTAGCTTGCTACAGATCACCTACCATGCCCCAGGATTCCCACTCCTCTTTTCTTGATGTACTGGAAAATATTAGGGTTCAACCAAACACCCTAATAATGGGCGATTTCAACTACCCACCATTAACTGGGAAAACTACTCATGTACCAACTCCTTCACTCAACGCTTTCTGGAATTCATAAACTCCAATGCCCTGGATCAACTTATCCACACCCCCACCAGGGGTAACAATATCCTAGATCTAGTCATTACCAAAATGAGTGACCAGTTTTCCACAATTGAAGTCAACACCTCATTGGTCCGATCCAACCATAAGCTAATTACCCTAGATATCAACATCCTGAACCCACCCCCCATTAAGGAAACCATGGTAAAAAATTTCTCCAAAGCCAACTTCATGCTTCTTAAGACAGAAGTGGTGAACTTCATGACATCCATGCAGATGGACAATACAGTTATGACTACTGAATCCTACACAATTGCACTTTATAAGTACTTACGTGAGTGCATGGATCGTGCTATCCCAAATAGAACCAAGACTCTATCCTCCAAAAAAAAGGAAGCCAATCTGGTGGTCCCCTGCCATCAACAAACTGTACAACAGAAGGAAGAAACTGTTTCAAAAGAGAGTAAAACCCCATGAGTGGAGGAGCTCCCTGGTCAGCCTGAGTAAGAAGCTGTGATCCCTGACAAAATCCTCCAAAGCTAGTTCCGAAAACAAAATCACCACTGATTCTAAAGACAACCACAAAGCATTCTATAGCTATGTCAAGAATCTCAATGGCAACACTCAGATCTGCTCTGAGTTACAGCACAATGGCACTAAATATACAGACCCAACTGATATTACCAACATCCTGGCCGATAGGTTCAGTGCTAACTTTACCTCCCTCTCACCCCCTAAAGAGCCCATCTCTGT
>NC_056739.1:1501384596-1501415774 GCF_019279795.1 Protopterus annectens
GACGGATCTTCAAAAGAGTGAGGGAGCCTCTGGGTTATGAATCTGTCCCTCCAGCACGTCCTATTTATTTCTGTGTTGAGCTTCAAATCACTCGTTCTCGTGGCTCTGGTGGATTTGGATTTTCTGAGGTGGAGCATGTCCATTAATTCCGGATTGGACATGGCCTTGTACGTCAGGCATAGATCGCCTCTGAGTAGGCGGTATGCGACTGAATAGAGATGGAGTTTCTTTAGCCAGGCAGCATATGGCATATGTTTGAGACCCATGACCCTCTTGGTGAGTTACTTTTGGGGTCTTTCTAACTGCTGCAGGTGTCGGGTAAGGTACATCTCAAATGGGGCATTGTACTCAATTATGGGCCTGATAAGGGAGAAGTAAAGGGGCACAATGATCTCTCTTGATCTAGATGTGAATCCTTTCATGATAAGGTGGGCAACATAGAAGGTCTTTCTAACCACTTTGGCAATGTGAGTGTCAAATGAGAGGTTACTGTCAACTTGGGTCCCTAGGTCCCTGATTACTTTTTCCGTACTTAATGGGTTACCACCTATGTGGTAATTTGTGGGTACTTTGTTCTTCCCAAAGGGTATGACTATACATTTTTTGGCAATTAGTTTAAGGCCATGGCTCTGGCACCAGTTATCCTTTTCAATGAGACCCTTTTGAAGGATGCTTGTGTTCACTGGAGAATCAATTATGGTGCCCAGTTTGCAGTCATCTGCGAAATTTGTCAGTCACAATCCTCCTATGTTAGCTTGCACCTCAGAAAAATAAATGCTGAACAAGAGAGGTCCCAGGACCGAGCCCTGTGGGATGCCACTTGTAACTGGTTTAGAGTCTGACATGGCTCCAGCAATTCTGACCTTGTGGGTTCTGTCCTTGAGCCAGTTTGCAACCCATCTTATGACATAGGGGTTTACATTTAAGCTGGTGAGCTTGTCTATGATGCCCGAGTGGGGTATTGTGTCAAAGGCTTTTGCAAGGTCAAGGTAGGCTGTGTGAACTGCCTTACCCTCATTAATGGCCTTAGTGACTGTTTCAAAGAAGTTGACCAGGTTCAAGAGGCAGGATCTGCCCTTGACAAAGCCGAATTGGGTAGGATCCAATGTCTGTAGGTCCCCAATGTCTTTGTTTATGAGTTCCATAATGATCCTCTCCATAGCTTTGCAGACCAGGCTCGTCAAGCTTATGGAGCGGTAATTTCCAGGGTCTGCAGAGGCACCTCCTTTGTGGAGTGGGACCACTGTTGCTGTACGCCATTCTTTGGGTACATATCCTGTAGTAAGGCTAAGATTAAACAGCAGCCTTATGTGCGGGTTTAGTTCTTCTTGGAGTTCATGTATCACGCAACCTGGGACACCGTCTGGTCCCATTGATGCTGTGTTTTTAGCTTTGGAGAGGGCGGCTCTCACCTGGGCATCTGAGATGTCAGGGAGACAACACTCTGCTGGGACAGATATTTGTCCTTTTTGGGGAAGGCGGGGGAGAAATTTGCACTGAACCTGTTTGCCAGTATGTTGGCAATATCTGTGGGTTCAGTGTATTTTCTGTCATTTTGGACTAATTCTGAGCATATCTGGGAGTGTCCACACAGGTTTCTAACATAACTAAAGAAGGCCTTGTGATTGTCTTTAGTGTCTTGTGCAATTCTTCTCTCAAAGTTGGCCTTGGATGATTTTATGAGTGATCGTAGTTTTTTGCTAGTACTGATCAGAGTTGCCTTCCCTTTTAGGGATTTTGCTCTATCATGTAATAGCTTCCTCCTTCTGTTGTACATCTTATTAATGGCTGGGGTCCACCAGTTAGGATGCCTGCCTTTGGGGGAATGGGTCTTGGTTTTATTTGGGATTGCATAATCCATGCATTCTTAAAGGTGTCCATAGAATGCATTTATATAGGATTCAGTGGAGTGGGCTGTGGTTTCCACTGGCCCTGGAGCCTTGAAGGATACCACTTCAGTCTTAAGAAGTGTGAAGTCAGCTTTTGAGAAATTCTTCACTGTGGTCTTCTGTGCTGGGGGTGTGGGCGGGATGTGGATTTCCATTGAGATTAATTTATGGTCTGATCTCACCAATGAGGAATATACTTCCGGTGAGGAACATTGTGTCCCCATGTTTGTGAAGATCAGGTCTAATATGTTATCCCCTCTTGTGGGAGTGGTGACTAGTTGTTCCATAGCATTTGAGTTTATGAATTCTAGGAACCTTTGGGCTAGGGTGTTGGGGCTTGAGTAATGCTCCCAGTCTGTGTTTGGGTAGTTGAAGTCTCCAAATATGATGGTGTTTGGAGATACATTCATATTCTCTAGTGTCTTTAGGAAGGCTGAGTGGAGTTCCTGAGTTTGAGAGGGTGGTCTGTAGCATGCTACAAACTGTAGAGCAGTTTTGCCTATGGTTAGTTGCACATGGATGGTCTCCGATGCTTCGTGCATTGCCACTAACTTGGAGGTGTGGGTATCTTTGATGAATATGGATACTCCCCCTCCTTTTGTGGTTCGGTCCAAGTTTTGGGGCTGAAAGGCATGATATGATGTATAACCTGGTAGTGCTGGGGTGCTCTCAGGAGCCTTGAACCAGGTTTCTGTCACTGCACAGACATCGATGTTCTCCATACTGAGGAGGCTTCGAGAGCGTGCATCTTGAGGTTTAGATTTCTGGTGTTGAGCAGTATTACCCTTAGTTTTTTTCCACTTGTGTTATCTAGGGAGGTGGGTTTGTCTTTTGAGCCTTGCCTAAAAAAGGCACTATGGGGGTGGCAAGAGCCTTAGCCAATATCCGGAAGCCCAGGGGCGACAGGTGCAAGCTGTCCCTTGTGAAGCAGCGTGGCTTGTCGAGCATGTCATCCCAAGCAGCCAGACATTGGATCCCCCTAGAATGACACCAGTAATTAAGCCAATTGTTAAAACTGATCATTTTGTCTTTGTACTGTGGCATCATTCTTGGTGAAGATAAGATGCTGCTCAAGGTCAGGGTCATACCGGCCTGGGCTACATAATCAGAGAGCTCCTCTATGTTTCTTTTCATGTAGTCCAGGGAGGTATGCCTCAGGTCGTTCACACCAGCGTGGGCAATGAATGAGTCATATTTGTACTTGCTTTGGAGTGACCTGAGTGCTTGTGTTATGTGGCAGATTCTAGCGCCCGAAAGGCAGTTTACTGTAACCCACTTCTTGTTCAGCCTGGTGAGCGGGACATCAGTGTGTCTGACTATAGAGTCACCTATTACAAGTGTATCAGGCATGTTGTTTGGCCTTAAGGGCTGTGACTGTTTGGCACACTGACTTTGTGAATTATGTGTTGCATGTGTTATGTTTTGAGGTAGTGGTTGCTTGGATGTCTGCTTTAGAGGCCTCTGTTGTTTTGGCAGATTTTTATTTAGAGCCTCAGAGTATGTTTTTGTGTGTTTATGTGTTTGGTTTGCAGTTGTGGTAGGTCTATGTGAGATTGGGTTTGTGGTGTGTGTGGTTACCTTCACCTCCTGACTGGCTTTGCCAGCACTGAGGCGAGAGAGCTCAGCCTCCAGTTTGGCTATATAGTTGCATCTCTCACATATATTTGTATTTGTTGGGAGGAGGAGAGGGTTGTCTGTGTACATGAGGCAGTTGTAACATTGCCTCAAGATTCCCAGATTCACCAGCTGAACTGGAAAGGATGCCAGCAACTGACCCTTCGACATGCTAGAGTAGTGTAAAGGATTGCTGTGTAACTGAGTCAGAAAGGACCTATAGGGGAATGGGTACTCAAGGGGATTTTAGGTGGATGTAGTGCTTTCTTTTTTGTTAAAAAGTGCTTTACTTATGTAAAATGCTTTTAGGAGCAAGTGCTGGGCTTTTTAGATAGAGAAAAAAATGTTTAGATTGATAGTTAAAGCAGTTCTAAGGGAAAAACTGAAGAGCAGACTTTGCGGAGCCAGGAATAGTTTACTCTTGATTAACTGGAGCTGCCTGATGCTGCGCTATGTGCAACTTCGTGCAAATTTGCTCAAAGGCATGCAAAAGCGTGCTAAAGAGGGCTTTATAGCAGGGGGTTAGAAAGAGATAGGAAATGGCCCAAAACGGCCAATAAGCTACAAGTTACTGGGCTGTTACCCCTCCTTAAGGGACAGATAGGCTGCTCAGAGCTCCCACTCCCACTGGTGAACAAAGAAGCCTCCTCCTATCCAATCAAGGATATGGACAACACAGGCACAGCTGTTACACAATTGACACTGCAGATAAGTGAATTATGATACATGCTAGTATTAATGCTTTAAGAAATGTTCTCCGACTTACATGAGAAAGGGAAAACATTTGTAGGAGTATAGTATTTGCTTTTACACCACTGTTTAGTGACACTTTTCTGTCATCTTGCATTACAGATGTTTTTTATTATAACAATGTAGTATAGCATGTAAGTAAAACAACTGTATAGACAAATGTCAGCAAGCACATATTACAACATACTGGGAAGGTTCTATACATGACCAAAGGAATTTTTCAAAATATGGGTTATACAAGTTACTGTGGATCAGAGTTTGTTGATGGTAAAATGAATGATTTTTTTTTTGGCAGAACACATAAAGAACCTCAGCAAACTTGATACCATGGACCTGTCAATATTATAATGGTGCATCACTCCAACGTTAGTAGTTTAGCCAGGAATGTCCAGCAGTTTATAAGTTGATAGGTAGGTACTAGGTAGTCAATTTACAGACCATTGCAAGCTTAGCCAACAAATGATTTTCAAAAATTTCATTCATCTTCAAGGAGGGTAATACAAGATGTATTAGAGGGGAATTTGAGGCTGCACATCAAATTTTCTAGGTTTACCTTGAAAAGGCAATGGCACTACTCTATTTGACATGTAGCTGAAGTTTGTTCCGGAGGTGATATTACTCTGTCACACTGACATGTCTTATTCATTGGATGAGGCACATAGGGCAGCTTTACACACACACATGCATATAGATAGATAGACAGACAGATAGATAGATAGATAGATAGATAGATAGATAGATAGATAGATAGATTATATATTTAATATGTATATATATATATATATATATATATATATATATATATATTAAAACAACAGTTATTGCTGAGGCATAGAACACTGCCAAGATACATGTTGAAGGGTTTTGCAAATTAATACATTTGAGAGTCTACTAATGATAATATCTCATGTGAATATAAGCATGTATATTAATAGCCACTCAATATGCACAAGGGAAATTTGATAACCTGCATTCCATTAGAATCAGGGATTCCTTGGCAAAACAAATGAGGGGAATGTCTCATGTAGTGAATACAATATGTAAGACAAAAATGTTTATGGGATTTTATTTTATTTACTGTAGCATATATTATTTCAGAGATGCCATTTAAAAGAAAATTTGTGAATGTTATATGACAATGTTATTATTTATTTATTTTTATTATAAATAAATAAATAAATAAATAATAAATAAATAAATAAATAGCCACTCTTAATATGCACAGGGGAAATTTGATAACCTGCATTCCATTAGAATCAGGGATTCCATGGCAAAACAAATGAGGGGAATGTCTCATGTAGTGAATACAATATGTATGACAAAAATGTTTATGAGATTTGGTCTTATTTACTGTAGCATATCTTATTTCAGAGATGCCATTTAAAAGAAAATTTGGGAATGTTATATGACAATGTTATTATGTTTACTATAACCATACAAAGACAATTTTAAAATCACTAAGACATATCAGTATAATAAACAGAACATAGGTAGGCTTAAATCTGCACTGTAACATAATTTGTAAGGTAGAACAAAAGATACCCATGCATTATTATTAAAGAAAACAGAAACAGTTAAAAACATAAAATACCTTACTGGTTGGATAAACAATTAAAGTCATTGCCTCTTCAAGAAAATAAATATTTTTAGTTTATTAAAAAATCCCACAGCCATTAACAAAAATATTAAATGACATAGCAAAGAGAGTGAAAGATACTCCCCCAGATTCAGCAAGCTCTGCACGGCGTGCAGGAATAGTGTAGGAGCTGCTGGAGTCAATATGGCCGCTGTGCGATCCAGGAATAAGCTCTCAGGATGTGCACGAGTGCTCCTCCACTAGTCCTACACGGACACAGCTCCTGTATGAAAATTACCTCATTTGCAGGTGAAAACCGTGTAAATGAGGTGAATTTGTGATCCAGGAAGCTGTCATCCAGCTGTGCAGGACTAGTGTATTGTGCAGAAATGTACTCGGTTAGTAACCAAGTACATTTCTGTAAACTACAAAACGGAGCCATGACAGCTCCAAATAAAGGGTGTATAGTATGTGCAAAGCATGCCAATGGCCAAATATATGGCCATTGGCATGGAAAATAGTTGGCAAAAAAAACAACTTTTTTTTAGCCGATTTTGGCTGTTTAAGCAGAGGGCAGCGGCACACAAACAGGATTGGGCCAAAAATTAAAAAAAAACTGAAATAAGCATTTTAACCAAAATCACTATTTTGCCATTATAGTCAATGGCAGGCAGAAGACAACATGGCCAGCGAATAGTGGTTGCTAAGGAGGAGGCTCAATGTGGGACCTGTAACTATGCATTAGCACCCTATGCAAATGAGGGGAATGAAACTGAATCCCAGACTTCCCCTCAATGGTAGCCAGCACCTAACAGGGTAAGTGCAGGAATACCATGGTGCAAGCCTAAGAGTTAGCTGACATCATAGGGGGTGTGTGTCAGGCATACTGTAAACTTATTGGAGTCCTGTGGCTCGGGTTTGCCCTTAGCTTAGCATAGCTAATCAAGGGGGTGTGTCTAAGACTGCCTAGCATGCTTTACATTGCCTAAACGGGTGTGCATGCTGTGCATCATGTGTTAAAGGAAAACAAAAAAAAGTAAACCAGGAAATAGCAGCTCTGTGCCCATCTGAGCACTCTGTTTGCGCAGGGCACCCCTGGACTTAAACAGGAAGGCAATGGGAAGGGAAAACTGCAGTAGGAAGGTAATCTAGGAGAACTAACATAGCTGGCAGGTGAAATGTATCAGAATCAGCAAATTACAAAGGCAGCAGCCCAGCACACCACTATAAACTATGCAAACTCCTTTCCCTCTGTTTTTCTCACAAACTCTACAACACTGGTGTACACAAGCAGGGAAAATTTAACAAACCAAAGAAATACAATGATAGGGGCTGCAGCAGCTATCATACATCAACACGTGGAAGAGGCTGAGGGTGGTGAGGATGAGAATGCTGACAACCAACCCACAGTGAGGAGAAGGAGAAGAGTGTACAGAACCAGGGTAACCTACCAGGGGATAAATGACCTGGAGATATTGGAGCGCTATAGGGTGGACAGGGACCTCCTACAGAAAATTGTTGAGCTGTGCCGGCCACACCTCATACACAGAACTATCTGAGGGGAACCCTTCCCAGTGGATACCAAGGTATGTGTAGGCCTAAGAATACTAGCCACAGGTACCTTCCAAAGGCCAACTGGGGATATCATGGGGATCTCACAGGCATCAGTATACAGGGTACTCTACCAGTTCATGGATGCCATGTCAGCACATGCCGGTGAGCATGTATATTTCCCCAACTCCCATGAGGCACTGGCCAGCAATATGCGTCGCTTTTACCAAATATCAGAGTACCCTGAGGTAGTGGGTGCTATTGACTGCACACTCACATGCATAAAAGCACCACCCAGTGAGTGGGGTAGGGTCTACATCAACTGCAAGGACTTCCCCTCCATCAATTCACAGGTCGTGCAATGCCTAGGGCATTATAATGAATGTGTGTGCTGGCTGCCATGGAAGCTATCACAACTCCCACATCTGGCATCTGATGCAGCTGTACCAGAGATTTGTCAATGGGGACATCCATTATGGTCACCTAATGGGGGATGCTGGTTACGCATGGGAGCCATGGCTGATGACATCCATCAGAAATGCACACACACCCGAACAAGAACTCCATAATGAGGCACATGCACAGGCCAGAATCATAATACAGTGTGTGTTTGGGATGCCCAAGTCATGGTTCCACTGCCTGGACACATCTGGTGGAGCCTTGCAGTACTCACCAGCTACATGTACCCAAATTGTCATTGTATGTGCCATGCTACACAATATGATCCTGCAGAAACAGCTGCAACAGGAACAGCATGGGACAGGGCCACACAGCCCCCCACCATTGCCAAGGCCTACACAGGCACAGAATGACTCAAAGAATGAACAACCTGAGCTGCCCCAGTAGGTAGAAGGAGGTGTGCCCAGTATGCCCAGGCCTTGGCAAAGAGACAACACATAGCACATACACTGACATGGTAGGGACCCAGGGAATGACACCTCTCTCTGACTCGCACATACAGTAAAAGGGATGCCATACATGACACTACCTGTGCTTAACCATGTATAGGGAGTGTACAATGTGCATCTGACATAGTCAGCCCTCCAGCACCATCCTCAATACTGGCACAGCCACAAGGTAAGTCACTCTCCCTACCAATTGTTAAATGGAGAAGTATGTGTTGTTACTTGTATCTATGGTATGGATGTGAGCATGCGAGGGAATCGGGTGGTTGAATGGGATGCCAGCAGATAGTAGACACCTATAGTGGCAGCATGAGCTTTGTAACAAATACTGGTGTCACCATAGAAGCCAGTACTAGACAAGGTGACAAAACTCACTGCAGGAAATGTGCTGGACCACATGTGTGTCCATAGGACACACACATGCCAGTCAGGGAGGCTCACATACCCAACAACAGTCTCAGCCAGCAGTACAGGTGTAGACAAATACAAACAAAGGCTGTGCTAAGGCGTCTGATTGATTGCTATGGGGAACACCCCCCCCCAGACCTACGCAGACAGACTAGAACAGGTCAGGCAGTGGGATGTTAGTTCTGAAGGGTAAGACGTCAGAAAGTGAAATGTAGGTCAATCAAACCTAAGACCTGTAGTACACTAATATGCCTCTAGTCAGCATGATAGGTTAGAATAGAGAATGAAATGGAGTACCTGAAATACCAGTACAGTCATAGCAAATGTGTACAAGTGTCAGGTGTGCCCCCCACAATCCTATGTAGAAATGTAGTAACAGTCAGGTGTGCCCCCCAATCCTATGCAGAAATGTAGTAACAACCAGGTGTGCCCCCCCAGTCCTATGTAGACATGTAGTAACAGTCAGATGTGCCCCCCCCCACAATGCTATATAGAAATGTAGTAACAATTAGGTATACCTCTCCAGTCCTATGTAGAAATATAGTAACATGTATGTGTAGGTATAATAAAAGTGGAGCACATATTACCTGAGCTGGCCAAGGTAGCAGGATAGATTGTAGCATGTGTACAGTATGCAGGTCTGTGTGTGTTAGGTTGGTGTGTGTTGTATATTGTGTGAGAGTGGTCAGTATGTATGAATGGTGAGGTTGTTCCTGGTGGCCATTGCCCAATACTGCCGATGACAGAGCCAAGTTCTCACAACTGCAGTGCCAAACACAATGCTTCCCAGCAAAACACATCCCAGCAGTAAGCCATAGTAAATGTTTGGAAGTAATATGAGTCACCATCTGAAAGATGGATATGGCATGAATGTCGGCCCAGATATACAACCATTACACAGGGGGAAGTACCCCAGACAAACAGTGTAGAATATGTAACTGTCAAATGGACACACCCTTTGAACTGTACATACAGGTTTGTAGCACATTATTTGGGCTTGTAGTATGGAATACCGATATCATCTGGCCAAACACTGGCAGATCACAAAGGCCATTGGAATGAAGTATTGAGAAACAGCTGATGTCCCTGCACAAGCCAGCATAGCTGGAATGCCCCATTGATATCTGTAAGTCAGATTCAAGTAGTGTCCATAGCACTCATGCACCCAGCTCACCTCACCACCACCCACAGGTACCTCTCCAGTCTTATCCCTGTTGTTGGGAATGAGTACAATATGATCCACACCTGTGTATGGCAATAGTGAAAGAATGCAGCATGCAGAGCAGGTGTCCCATGCAGGTGTGTCCCTAGCTGTAAGCAGCACCCTGCCAGCATCCACACCACTGGATCAATACCGACAGAGGGTAATGGCATGAACACCTTGCACACTTACCCTGTCACCCCAGGGCAATATAGTGTATTGCAGTCTGGGACTGTGGGAGTGACAGAATTCAACAGCCTGCTACAGCTGGCCTACATCACTACCAAATAGCCTACATCCTCTGCCAAAGGCCTGTGTCTCACCTGTACTGCCAATGTATGTTATGTCACGGACTCCCAAATAACAACATAACACAATCCACAGAACCCAAATGCAAGGCCATGTTGACAAATCCCAGTAACATGTCCTACTGCATGAACTCTGGACCAACAGTGAATTACTGCTGGGTTGAGGTGACAACTATAGGGAACATATCAGATAATGTTTGCATAATGTATGGAAGAGGATAGAATAATAGAGGGGGGGTGGGAGCATGGGTGGCATGGAGTGTGTGAAGGCTGAAACTCAGTCATGTGCACATACTATCCCTGGCTGTAAACACAGGAATGGGTGGCTACAAACCTGCTCATAAAAAAACAAGTTGAAGGAGTAATGTCCAGAAGTATGACCCCTGCCTCTGGGTAACCTGTATGAATCTGTACAGCTGTGAGGCATGGCCACAGCAGGATATGGCCATACTGTCTTGTCGATGGATGTACAAGCATGGGATCCTCTGCCACCACTGTACCAAGGTGCTGAACCATTTACACAGACCCAGCAGCAGGTGTCTGCAGCTTCTGCACCAGAATGGCATGATTGTGGAAGAATATGTAGGCTGCTGACCACAATAGTGGACAAAGCTACATTCACCATGTGTTCCCCAGGACATCACTGCAAGCAAATATGTATACCTGACAGTACTGGATGACATAAAAAATCACAGTGTATAATAGTACATATGCATGAATATCTCTGCTAACACCAGGACCATGTAGCAGAAGCAGCACAGACACAATTACCTACAGTAACCCACTATCCTTGCCCATTTTGACCCGATATTTTCAACAAATCTACAGATATCCTGCAGAAACAGTTTTCTAGCTGTAGGTATATAACAGAAAAGCCTGCACTGGAGTAAAATCTACCTGAAATGGATTCACACATTCAATACAGAAGGTCATTCTGGGCATGCTCCCACACTTAAAGAACAGAAGGCCATGTCAGACAACAAAATACTGAAATGTCATACTGGCCATGCTCACACACTAGCCCATGTCTGGCAACAACAGTGGTCCATACATATCTAACAGTCACAGATGTTAGTGCATACACTCCTCAGTACACACCAGTCATGTTTTGCTCGTGCATTGGATAGGAATACACACATATAGCCATGGACAAAACACTACAATAGTCCAAAAGTACACATACATAGATGAGTGGAAGAGAGTGACAGTGACAAAGAGCCTCCCAGCATGAGGCCTGTCCCACCCAGCACACATCCAATTGGCTAAAACTGCATGATGTGCAAATGTCGATCAACGTAGTTAGTTGTCTCTGGTATCCCTCAGCACTATAGTGCTTGTGCTAACTGTGTAACATGACTGTACACATGAGTAGTCATCTAGCAGCTGCATACATGTACTTGTGGAATATAAACCTATGTGTGCCTGTGTGTTGTGTGTCTGCCACTAGATGAATGGGTTATGGCCCATGCACACCCATACTGCGCTCCCCATTGCCCTACTATGGCAAGCCTGCTGATGTCTTCACCTTGAAATACATCTTTGGGAAAGTAGTAGCACAGTAATCTCTGTGGCATGTCCTACAACTGCATAATGCTGTAGTGTGATATACTAGTTAGGAAGGGGTTCTATTCCCAGACTATGACAAGTATGGACATTTGTGTGTGTGTTTGGTTGCCGGTGTAGGGAGCAATGCTTTTGAGGCCATTTACAGTCACGACAACCTTTAGTGCCCTTCTTTGGCAAGACGGCTGATGTCATTCACTGACACACACCTTTGGGGAAAAAGTAGCCCAGTAATCTTCATAGCGTGTGCTATAACTGCATAATACTGTAGTGTGATATACTAGGTAGGTAGGAGGTCCAATCCCAGACATGGCAACAATGAGACTTGGTGTGTGTCTGTTTGCCATTTGTATCCTGTGTAGAGGTGGGAGTGAGTGTGTTACAACTGGACTCATTGTGGAGTGGGTTTTGCAAATTTCTTATATGGTGGGCCTATGCATTTGATAGGAATAGGCTGCTGACCACAATAGTGGACACAATGTCCACCTTACAAGGATAACAGATGTCAAACAGCAGAGAGGCTGGGGTTGACAATCCATACCCCTACATGTGACATCAAGGCCTGGCGAACAATTTAGGCAACCCTTGTATTACCCAGAGACACTCTCAACCCATGTCTCATACACAAACACACTTGGCTATGCAACAACCACTTTGGTGATAGTTCCCTGCATATTGCCCACAGATAGTAACCATGGTGTGATTGCAGCAGACTACAGAGGGCATGGCACCCTGTCCCATCACTACAATAGGCACATAATTGCATAGAGTGCTCCTTCACTATGCTCCCCACTAGATGCCTACAACAACTGTAGTGCCATCAAATGTAACTCACAAAGGACATACCATGTCTTATTCACATGCCCTGCATGGACAGATGCCACTGACACCAGGGAATACCTGTATCATGCTGTCAGTATAGGTGCAGGGTCAACCTGGTGTCTATTGCCAGTTCCCACCACATGAGGCCAGGAATGGCACATCTGATGATAACAATCTGTGTACACAACATGCCCGAAACACCCCAGGTACACTTCCACATGTCACAGAACATGCATGTGTGACGTTTGCACATCCCAGACAACATCCATGTCATGGACTAAAGGACACATACATGGCAAGCATTGCACAGCACTGGCCACCCAAAATAGTAACCCAGATGACTGGATGGTGAATACAATACCCACCTGTGTGGGCCAATCCAGACACTACACCCCTGAGCCACACTGCAGACCATTTTCATGTGGCCTGATGCCAAAGTATACCCTTTACCTAGCCTTGTACAGCCTTCTGGTACAGTCAACCACTACACACTGATGAAGCAATGCCCCCATGCATGTCCATACTAGCAACGTGTATGTGTGTGTGTGTGTGTGTGTGTGTGTGTGTGTGTGTGTGTGTGTGTGTGTGTGTGTGTGTGTGTGGAGTATAATGATTTTGAAGCCATTCACACTCACTACACCTCTAATTGCCTTAATGAAGAATACCTTCTGATGTCAGACACTATCACATACCCTTTGCCCATATATCATCCTGATAACCCCTGTGGTACATGTGATATCTGTGTATTACTGTATTTTGGCACACTAGCTAGTTAGGAAGTCTAATCCTGACCCTGCCAACTGTGTTAATGTGTGTGAGTCCCAGAGAGAGTGTGATGTCACTCACCATCACAGATACCTCTGGATAGCTCCCAAACATATAAGCTCTGTGGTGCATGCAATAACTGCATAGACATGTGATAGCAATACATAGTCAGCCAGGGGTTTGAAACCCTGTACTGGTAAGTGTGTGACACAAATATGCTTAGGTTTCACTCTCCCACCCTCTTCCAGTCTTACTTTGTCTCTGTCTGTCTCTCTTACTCCCTCAGTGGTGGATGTGGAGAAGAACACCTGCTTTACTTAGGCAGCAGTTTGTGTTTTGTAAGTGATGCTCATGATCAGCTAATGGCCTCTGCATGAATTTCAGTCCCCCACTAGCTGATTGCATGTGGAACAGCTGTGGTAAGATTCCCATAGCCAATTGTATGGAAACACACTCCTTTACCTAGGAACATCTTGTGGGTTTTGGGCCTTTTCATTCACTGTGAGCAGGACCTCATGTTGGTGTTTGGCAAACAGCATCACAGATGGTATTGGGATATACCTCTAACAACAAACACTGGGGAGACATATCAACAAACAGGAGAGGGATGTGCAAAACATGACTACACAATGTAAGTGTTGCTCTTCTGCATTTGGGATCATGCTGGTTTAACAGGGTTGTGTGGATATGACTGGTCTACATGATTAAATACCTGTCATGACAGTGTTATGTGTTTGAGGAAACTCCCACCTGTAGGGTTATCTGCAGACTGGGCAGTGTTTGGAGTCTTATGTTATGTGTTACTCACAGATCACCTATCTCAGAACTGCAGAAGCATAGTCTGAGGATTGCAGTGAGTACATGGTGACAGCCATGCGAGTTACTGACTTCATATCCATCATAGGACATATGTCACACAACAAACCCTGTTACAACAGTAAATGTATGAGGGTATCACAGCAACATGCCAATATTGGCCCAGTGTGTGTGGCTCCAGCCACAAGTCTGTCAACTTTTGTACATATGTCATGCAGTAAGAGGTGCATATGTTCTGTGCACCACCATTTGACATCATACCTGATAACAAGCCAGTCAAATATCAGACTGCTAGACATGTTATGTATAGTAAGGGTTATTTCTGAGGATATAACCTGGGCATTCTGCAGTTTTGTGTACAGTAGTCAGGTCCGAGTACTTATGGTGATTGTCGACATTATGTGTATTGTGAATACGTGCCTTGACCTGTGTACAGACTGTGGTAGATGTCATTGTTCTTGGTCCTGTTCTATCTGATGTTACATGCTGCTCCGGTGTATGGTTCCCGATCGGCTCACATGTTTGTAGGGCCAAACACACACGTGTCTCATACTACAGACAGGCATTGGACCACACTGTGTCATGACCCAGTTTATGTAGGGTTAGTGTGTGAGTGGCACATATGAGGACGGTGTTGATCAGACAGTCCATATAGTGCTATATTAAGGTCATGTACCATATGTGTCTGTGGCTGTGTTCACATTGCTTGTGGGTATGCACCTTCACACACGTATCTGTTACTCTGTGCTGTGACATGCCTGTAGAGCCTGCTACATTTGAAGGTACATGTGTATTCCCCCATACAAAATGTAGGCCAGTGTTGTGGCAGTCTGCCTGTAGTTTGCACAGTGCTTTGTTACATGCCTAGCAGCTTAGTGTAATTACCCAGTCTGATGTTATGACCAGATATTTGCAAGACGTACTGCTGCCAGGCCACCATAACTGTTGTGTATTTCTGGAAAAGCAGTGGGATTCTGTACAGATGTATGTCACTAACTACTGGGTAGTATGTGGCCATGTGACCTCTGCACTACCAGTTATGTGTCAGGACAGACAGGTGTGTGTGAATGCATAAACTGTGTGGGCATATGTAGTCCAGTATTTATGTGATATACCCATGTACATGGCTGTTAACATCCACATTGTCAGGCTTGGTCCACATGTTTCACACAAATGGGATCTGGGTATACCTCTGGACTGATAATATACACACACACACACACACACACACACACACACACACACACACACATATATATATATATATATATATATATATATATATATATATATATATATGTAAACATATATATATATATATAAATATATAGGTTCTATATTAGATCAACGAACATGTAAATGTTAAAATCTGTTAAGGTCGACCATTATAGATCAAACATTTATGTATTCGAACATCTTTAAAAATAAAAAAAAAACTAAGTCATAAATACATAAACCAAAAGGTGTAGGCAGGGGGGCAGGCCCCGTGCACCCCCCACACCCCCTACTTAAATATACCAACTCCAAGATCACGCTACAGTGTACTGAAGGGGAAATTTCCCATTTCCGCACTGTAGTGCACTGATGTGCGATCTCGGAGTTGGTATACTTAAGTAGCGGGGGGTGTGGGGGGTTGTAGGGGGCTTGCCACCCTGCAATTTTGTTTTCTTTATTTTGTTTTATTACATTTTGAACATTTAAATGTTCGATCTCTAAATGTCGACCTTTAGAGATTGAACATTTAAATGTTCGTTGATGTAATATAGACCATATATATATATATATATATATATATATATATATATATATATATATATATAGATATATAGATAGATATATACAGAGAGATCTATAAATTTCCATATGTATGATGCACTATACAGATGTGTATAAATACATATATATGAATATATATATATATATATATATATATATATATATATATATATATATGTATGTACATGTAGACATATATCTACATATGTATATATCCGTATCCTTGTCATGTGTAAACATTACTGTTGTGTATACCTTCCCAGACATATCACACCGTATGTATCTGATATGTGTATATTTAGATATAACAACATATGTGATGCAACAGTTATATCATTAACATGTACTATACAATTGTAGAAGTCACAGCGATTGGTCAACACTATTCAATATGTCTACTGACAGATGTATTGGATAAACAACAACTGTCTTCACAGCTGTTATGGTGTAGTACTTAACTGTAGTGACTATAATGTACAGAGTCCTGGGTTCCCACCTGTAAGGGCTGTTTATTTTGTTGCTGGGCAGAACAAGGGCCATTGGATACAGAGTGATTAAGGCACTTTTAAGCAGTTGTAAGTGGGTTTGCACTTTGTTGTGCGGAGGAAAGCCCTGCTAACTTCTGGTTACAGTTTCTTATACTGATTTAGCTTCTCATTTGCTTAACCTGTGTAGGCATTGCTTACCCCCGCGCAGACTTAAACCCACTTACTGCTGCTTTAAAGTGCTTAATCCTGCTTACCCCATGTTAATTTCTTTAAAAAAATGAAAAAGTGTTGATAGGAAAGTGGTGAAAAAGGGGCACGAAGAGGGGAAGACAGTAGGGAAAATAGTGAAGTATGTGCAAGACTGGTGTAGGGAAGGTCCATAGCTGCCCAATTCTTCCACAGCAACAGCTGTCCTTATACACTGAATTTGGAGATAGATTTGGATACTCAATCCCCTGAGAGAGGGGTGAGGACAACAATAATATGTTGTGAAGCCAATTAGATCAGATTACATTTGTCCAGTTGACATGTGTGCGAAATGGACAGCTATGTATGGGGTGAGATTTATTTTTTTTTTTTGGGAACAGATTGCCCTTTTTTTTCAGGTGATAGTGGGATATTGGGGATGGATAGTAGGTATATTTGGGGAGGTAGGTTGGGTAGGATAACAGACAAGACAGTATACAGGGGCAGTATATGACACATGTGGGGGGTAAACACCTTGGCTGGGGAAGGGTGTTTGGAAGTAGGAAGCCAATGAGCTCCCTAGAGGAAACAGTGGGACTGAGGTTCCCACCCATGGGCATTCACCACTGCACCTTCACAGCCTTGAAGGTGGCTGTGCTTGGAGCTGAGTAGGAGGGCCAAGCTGACCCTCTAGTTGTGACATGCGCCCCTCATGCTGACATAGCAGATCTCCAAACTCCCTGTGGAACTCACTACGCACCACTCCCCAGACCTGGCGATGGGTTACTGTCCTGTCCATGCCTACTCCTGGAGGGGCAAGCCCCATCCCCTGAGGCAGTTCCACCCGAAGGTGGTGCAGGACCAGCGGAAAAGGAGGTCCTGGGGTGGACCCCAGATGTGCTGGTGCCCGGTGCCATGGCCAGCTGAGCTGGGACAGAGGGGTCCGCTGGGACTGGCCTTCCCAAACATGCTATTGTGTTTCAATTTTACAACATATGTGGGTTAATAATAGTCAAAAAATTCCAGGATTAGATATAACAGCATGCATAGATATTCCCATTAACCCAAAATACCAGCTATGGAATAGCTGCATAGCAAACAGAACACATGCATATATGGAACCACAGTGGCCTTTACAACAACATGCAGGTACATTGATGGCAGCATGCCACCAATGTGGGAGTATTTCAACATGCATAGAAACATATTTAGATATTTATCAAACAATAGGACATATGTCCCAACAGTAGATGTAATGCAGCACATACCGATTAAGTTGTGTATTTAGTTTATTGTTTCAGATATGGTGGGGGGACAGAAAGATGTCAATTAGCAACTAGTATATTTCTGTAGTTCTCATTACTTTCCTAGTCAGTGCTGTGATCTGTACCTTACAGGTATTAGTGCACTACCCAATGGGCTTAGTTTGGACAGTGGTATGGATGTTGACAACTATATACATGAACTGAGTTTTACCTGTAGTTTACACCTCTTAACTGGTATACCTGTGAAGGTAATGTTTAACACTACCTAACTGTTTCTACACATATTCCCATATTCCAGGTTGATGTTATGCACATAGCTGTCCATCTCTTATTGCACACAGTCTGGGCATGTCTTGACCACATGCAGGTGAACCAGGACATATTTTGACTATTGCTCTCTTAAACCATTGATGAATTGTAAAATGACAGGTTTGTTTTCATTGACATTTTCCAAATATGTACAGGCCTGACAGTCAGTCATATGACATGAAATGTTGCCTACATGTCAGAGATTAGCACGCTGATATGCCAGGGGACAGTGTAACAGCCGTCAGATATGGGCCAATTAACTGGACATTCTGGACAATTCTGTACACTTGTGGGGTATGATTCTGCATACAGCTTACTACCACACCCAGAATTCGAACCATGGCTGTGTCTACTAAAAATAAAATAGTGTCTATCACAGTTGTGTGTGCTGTATAGATATTGCTGTGTATCTCTTCTCTGATTTCTGTCTGTAATTCTCCAGTGGTTTTACAATCTGACCTTGTAATTACAGCACTCTTATACAGGATTTCCTAGACAGTTATTTTATGTAGCACAGTGTAAGTGAAAGTGATGAGTAATACCTTATTATTCAGAGCAACTGCAACACTAACAATACCAGAGTAAACAGTACCAGTATAGGATATCAATCTTTTATTTCTAGGCATAGGTTTTGTAACTGACAGACCTGTGGGGGGCAATGTTTGTTAGCACTACCTGAATGATGCCACACATATTATCAGATTCCACATTTGTATTATGCACAGTCCCTTGTGCTCCGTAGACCCAGTCCTGCGATTGTGAAATGGCAGAGGAAGCACTGGAAAAACCTGATCCTTAGCCATAGAGATAAGTTTGCATTGTACTGTTGGCACTGCTGATGCCATATCTGAACCAATTGCTGAAAGCGGTTCCATTAGTAAAAGCAACAGGGCCCCTTGGGGTCCCGGTGGTATCATCCTATATGCAGGATGTTAATGTGGTTAAGGACATCCTTCATAAGAACTGGTCAATTTTACAGGTGGATGATAAGATCTTATACTTGGTGGAACAACAACCCAGGTTTGTTCACAACAATAAAAAGAATCTGAAGCAGCACTTGTGCTACCCTAGAGTGTTCACCAATGGTGTAAGGGATTGGGCTGGTACCCATAAGTGTGGTGCTTGTGCATATTGTGAATATGCGGATGAATCTAGATATTTTAAGCACCCTGGAACTGGCCACCTGTGACAATTGCAGGCTATAGCGGACTGTAACATCATGAACTTGGTGTATGTGGGACATTGTGTTATTTGCTTCCTGTTCTATGCTGGTAAGACAGATCAGCGCCTTAAGAAAAGGATGAGAGACCATCTGTACTGTACTAGAAAGAGTCTGGAATGCAGTTCCCTAGCTAAACATACTATCCAAGCAGACACTCAGCACATTTTCCTATTTCAGGTCCTACATGTAATGGACAAGGATCTGAGGTTGGGGGACATTGTAAACAAGACAGAGAGTATCGAGCTACAATGGATTCTAAGGCTGGGGGCACACAGGGGTTTTGGACTGAATGATAATGTTCCCCTCAAACCTGTATTAAAGTCTAAAAGGCTTAAGTAACTATGTATTAGTAAGGAGTGCACTATGTCACTTTAAATTTGTGATTATGTTAATTATTTAAGATTTTAGGGGGAATTTTACTACATATGATTGGTTGGTGTATAGTGAGCTACTTGTATTAAAGTATATGTTTTTATATCCATTGTTGTCTGAAGAAGTGGTGTCTATCACTGCAAAAGCGCTCACCTTTTAAAACAAACTTTGTTGTTTTACTAGTACACTATTATCAGTACTTCTTTTTATGCAGCATTTGTCTTTTGCTTGGATCTTCAGTGGATTTTGATTTGCTGTAGTATATCTTGCTGCATGGGACTTTTTGTGTTGCACTTAAAGATGTTCAACATCCAATAACAGGTATTCACACCATAAAACTCTGCTCTAAAAATATAAAAAGGATTATTTTTGAGGCACAGATTTGATTCCAGGATTCTGGGCATTTACTTTAAAAGAATTCTTACCCCAGGATTCAATAAAATTTGTGTATGCTCCGTGTACAGCCTACATGGAATGTACCTGTGTACATGGTCACGGTTCCCCCTCAATAGAGCGCAATCATGGCGCACTGCGGAGGAAGAGCATAGTAACAGTGATATTGAATCAGTGTAGGCAGAAGTGTTGAGGCAGATGTTATATACCTTGCTGCTGCTGAAATGTGCTCTGAATTAATAGTTTATGTTTTAAGTGTCTAATTTTTGTCTTTTTTTTAATGTCCATTTGCGCTGCGTGGAGCACAGCAATGCCAAACCACGCTTACAGATAGAAAGCTGACACCTGCCAGACATCTAAAAATAGAAACCAGATGTAATTATTTATTTATTTATTTATTTATTCTTATGTTTAAGTCAATTTAAGTACATTTTCATAGTGTGCCTCCGTAGCTTAGTAGTATATATGTGTACTATCCAAGTAGCTAAATGGGTAGAGTGATGGAATAAAGCTTTGTAGGTCTTGAGTTTTAGTCTCTAGCAGACATAACATTTGTTTAATGTAATCTAATTTTTTGTTTAATTTAAAAACATAAGTTTTACATTTGGAAGAGCTGTGAGGTGCTAAGGACTGCTTAAACATGATTAACGGCTACTATTGCTTGCACATTGCTAAGCTTCACTAAAACCATGGTTATGTGAGTTTTCATGATCCTCAGTGCCGCTTTTTTAAATGTTGCTGAATGACATGTAAGGGTGGGAAAACAGTCTATATTAAGAGCAATAGGCCAGAATTCTGCAACACTTGTTGGAGTCTTTCTAACTGTCAGTATGTCAGGCAGTGTTGGAGAGGGTGAGTGCTTTTGGGCGCAGAGATGGTGTATGTAGGAGTCCAGGGTTTTTGTTGGGCTGTTGATACACAACTATGAACCTAGGCTGCTGCAGGGTGATTGCCACGTCTCAGAATGTAAGGCTGAGGCCTGGGATTGGTTTGGCCAGGGACCTTACCAGTGCTACTGGTATCCCCAGCACTGGTGAGCAGTGTTGTCACCACTATGACAACCTGAAGCATAGAAAGAGAGGAACTTTGGACACCTGGGTCCAAGAGGCCAAGGCTGGGCATGCCCCAGACATATGTAAGTATTTCTTCCAGTATTTTACTAAAATGCAAGCTGAATCTGTGCAAAACTGATATACATAATGGTGAGCTTCTCTCCCAACAGCTGCAACTGAGAGGGCTCGCAACATTCAGTCCCATGCTTGGCACCTGACCAGGTTGCACCATGAGTGTGGTAAGTACAGATATATTATCCTAACTGTAGTGCAATAAACAATAAAGAATAAAAAACTGTACTACAGTGAAGAATAAACAATAAAAACTGTTGTGCAATACATGGGCAATTAGAAGTGTAGTGCAATAAATGAACAATAACAACTGTATTGCAATAAATACTAAATAATACCAATAACAGTAAGCAAAAAGGTGTACAGCAGGATTGTGGTGTCATAAGAAAATTGCACTAGAGCTGTATGCATTGTATGTATACAGTAAGGTTGCTGCAGTCAAATGTAAAACTGTAATAACTGTAGAATACAAAAGTAATGACCTGAAAAATGTATTTGCTCAACTCATACTATGGTTCAAGGCTGTCTCCAGGATGATTTCTGTCACATAATGCTCTCTTTTCCTCCCACTCCAGGAACAAAAGGTATATGTGTGAGTTAGCCCACTTTATGGGCAGATACTGTGTTTACACTTTACAGATAATAAACACCAGTACCAATAAAGTGTTAAGCGGCATTGTGTTTTCCTAAATAAATCTGTCTTAATATTTTCATCAGGGCTGCATTTATTGCATGTCTGTTGTAACTTGCTGCAGTCAATTGTTATATTATTTGCAGATGTCCCCTGCAGTCACAACTTTCAAGTTCTACTCCCATGCCTGCTAACTTAGGCAGGACAGCTGTCTAGTTTATTTAATGTACACAAACATACTTCTCAACTGTCACTATTATTCATAATGTAGGTACAACTGCCTAATCTGTCTGTTTCATGATTACCAGATAAATGATTACCTGGAATGCAGTATATTTACAAATCCGTTTACAGAACATCTTGGTAGTTATGTAAGTCCACATTATGAGAAACTGTTCTCTGTAGTTGTGTACCTGCATTTGTTAGGGCTTGACCCATACTGTCCCATGCTGACAGCTTGAGAGGTGTGTACATGCTACATCACCTATAGAAGAATTGTAGTCACTGTACTTACAACTGACACTGCACACATGTAGAAGTATGTAGTAGTACTCTGTGTAGTAATATTACCAGCAAGATAACTGATGGTATGTTTTTCTCTCTCTCCCCACCCCTTATATTCTTTAATTTATTACTATGATTTAATATTAACATAGTTTGTTAAACTAACTGCTTTCCTGGCCTTATGGTTTAATTCATACTGGCTTGCTGTTAACATATTTACTGTTGTTACTTAATGTTGTGTTACACATAATATACCTTAATATGCATTTTGATTAATAAATATTAGGTTCCATTCTGTTAATACTAACATTGGTTTGGTTATTACTAACCTTAACTTATTGTTATAACTACTTTACTACAGCACTTCAAAGTTGGCCAGTTACGCGTGATCCATCTACCTTGCCGCCTCCAGCCATGGCACCAGGTCCCAGCACACTGGAACCCAGCCTGGTGGTGTCCCCCTCTGCTGCCCCTGCACTACCTGCTGTGTCAGGAAGTACCACCCTACAGGAAGAGGATGGACAACCCTCTGGGAGTGGTGGTAGATTGTAAGTTGCCACCCATGACGAACTGTCAGGTTTGGTGTGCAGGATCATGTACAGTGGGCTTGGACAATACCTGTGTTGGATGGAGAGCATACTGATCACTTTGATGGGGCAGGCTTGTCCCGGAGCCCAGCCTCCACCACTGCCACCTTTGGAGCAGAGATGGAGCAGTGCCAACAGTCCCATGGGTGGGGATGTGAGTCATGCTGCTACCTTGTGGAGACATATTGCACTGAGATTGCACAACACCCTCCCCATCCAAGGTGTTCACCCCCACTTGTGTCACACACCACCACTGTCTGCTGTCTTGTCTGACTTGTCTGTCTGCAAAAGCTTCCTCACCTACCCAACTTACCTCCCTCATGCATACCTATGTCCCTTCCCCAAAATTCCATTCTCACCTTAAAAAAAAAATGGGCACCTGCCCCCTCCCCCAAAAAATAATGTCCCATACATAGCTCTCCATTTCACACATGTGCCCACTGGACACACATAATTTGGTCCAATTGGCTTAACAACGCAATTATGTTGTTCTCACCCCTCTCTCTCGGGTTAAGAGTCCAAAGTCATCTACAGATTCTGTCAAATTGCACAGTTGTTGCTGTACCAGAAATGGATAGCTGTGGTTCTTTCCTGCACCCTTCCTGCACATACCTACCTGCCTTTCACTATGTGTTTCCCCCTGCATGCACCCCATTTCACCACTTTCCTATCACCTCATTTTTCTTTTCTTTATATATTTTTAGAGTAATGCTGTACGATGTGGTGTGTTGCACAGCTTTGCTAAGCTCAGCTAAATAGAGCTAGATTGATATATGCATTTTAAATGATAATAAGCACGTACAAAATCATCACCTGTCCCCTATTTCAAACCCAAGCCCATCACACCTGTAGACCACTGTATTAACCTACCACACCACACAGCTGTTATTTAAAACAGGTGGTTTTAAGCAAATCATAGTAATTGCAAGTTACACTCATTAAGCGTGTTTAAGCAGAGCTGCACATCGTGCCACATTGTGCAAAATTGCTTAAAGAGTAATGGAAAAATTAGGAGTGTACCTTGGAGTCCGGTGCAAGAGTATACCACTAGAAAGCCAAACACAGAATAATGGATGTAAGCAAGGTCTCTAATAGCAGGCAAATGTCCCCTTTTATCAGCAACATTTACAAATACATCTGCTAAAGGCATTACTGGCAAAATACATGTTTAGCGGAGACCCTGGTGCAGAAATACATCCATATAAAGCCATGCACATAATGATGGATGTAAAAAAAGTATGTCACAGCCTGTACGCATGTACTTATATCTTGCAAATACACCCCATGCAACACTGACTCAGTAGTTCAGTCTGTTAAATGCCTTGCAACCAGTACATTTTGCCACTCACAGTCCTGGGTTCAAATCCAGTAGTGTGTATTTATTTATTTATTTTATTTATTTTACAACTGTTTACCAGGATATTCCAACTGGACAACATGTCCTTTTTCAGCAGAGGCCCAGGGAGAAAAGCTCCACATAGAGAAATCCAAAAGAATAAATATTTCAGGGAATACTTAACTAGCCTAAATGAGGCAGTATAAGTAAACAAGATATACAGCTGGACATAGAGCATAGGTTTACATAGATTAATAGCAACAAATATGTATAAATAAAGATACGACTGGGATAAAAGTACTTAACATACAAGGTGATAGAAAATAACATTGAGATGTATTTACACAATTTTTGTAGGTTAGGAGAGTTTCCATTTGAGTGGGTACCTATAAGTTAATAGTAATAATAATACATACATCAAAAGTGAAGCCTAGGATAGTAGTGTTAGTATGAAGGAAGGTTAACTAAGAGGAGTGGGAAATTCTTCACCTGCAGCTACATTATTGTGAGGCCAGCAATGAAGGACTGAGTCATGCATTCTTTTTCCACACAATGCTTTGTAAATGAAATGTCTACTTTTCACTGATGGAAGTCACAGACCTGCAGATAGGAATACAGATCACATACCCCTATAGCAAAACTATAAGTGCATAAATTGTTAGGTCATGCATTAATATGCATTCACAGAGGATCTCAACTTAGGTACTGCAAATGATGCCCACTAATATCAGAGTAAAGTACACAATCCTTTCAAACTCACAGAGCAGATTAGCACAGCTGCACAACTAACATACAGATATGAAGGGTCTGCTTGTAGCATGGACTGCAAGCATGCATGTTCCAAAGGAGTACCAGACTGTAAAACATGGCCTGACAGTTGCCCACATGGTAGACATAATGTTATAGTTATCCCCTATATTAATCAAGGACACAACAAACATGTTGCCTAGTACTCTGTTAATGATACCATTGCCTAACATACTTAACTTAAACACATGCCTTAGTTAGAGTGGAATGGGTACCCTCACTCTGGCTCTGCCTCTACAACAAGGGTTACACAGCTCCCACAGTTACTCCTACAGCTTGCTGTCCTCTGTGTTTCTCACAAACTCTACACCACTGGTGTACACAAGCAGGGAAATTTTAACGAACCAAAGAAACAAAATGATAGGGGCTGCAGCAGCTATCATACATCAACATGTGGAAGAGGCTGAGGGTGGTGAGGATGAGAATGCTGACAACCAACCCACAGTGGGGAGAAGGAGAAGAGTGTACAGACCCAGGGTAACCTATCAGGGGCTAAATGACCTGGAGATATTGGAGCGCTATAGGGTGGACAGGGACCTCCTACAGAAAATTGTTGAGCTGTGCCGGCCACACCTCACACACACAACTAACTGAGGGGAACCCATCCCAGTGGATACCAAGGTATGTGTAGGCTTAAGAATACTAGCCACAGGTACCTTCCAAAGGCCCACTGGAGATATCATGGGGATCTCACAGGCATCAGCATCCAGGGTACTCTACCAGTTCATGGATGCCATGTCAGCACATGCCGGTGAGCATGTATATTTCCCCAACTCCCATGAGGCATTGGCTAGCAATATGCGTCTCTTTTACCAAATATCAGAGTACCCTGAGGTAGTGGGTGCTATAGACTGCACGCTCACATGGACACATCTGGTAGAGCCTTGCAGTACTCACCAGCTACATGTACCCAAATTGTCATCGTATGTGCCATGCTACACAATATGATCCTGCGAACACAGCTGCAGCAGGAACAGCATGGGATAGGGCCACACAGCCTCCCACCATTGCCAAGGCCTACACAGGCACAGAGTGACTCAAAGGATGAACAACCTGAGCTGCCCCAGTAAGCAGAAGGAGGCATACCCAGTATGCCCTGGCCTTGGCAAAGAGACAACACATAGCGCATACACTGACATGGTAGGGACCCAGGGAATGACACCTCTCTCTGACTCGCACATACAGTAAAAGGGATGCCATACATGACACTACATGTGCTTAACCATGTATAGGGAGTGTACAATGTGCATCTGATATTGTCAGCCCTCCAGCACCATCCTCAGTACTGGCACAGCCACAAGGTAAGTCACTCTCCCTACCAATTGTTGAATGGAGAAGTATGTGTTGTTACTTGTATCTATGGTATAGATGTGAGCATGCAAGGGAATTGGGTGGTTGAATGGGATGCCAGCAGATAGTAGACACCTATAGTGGCAGCATGAGCTTTGTAACAAATACTGGTGTCACCACAGAAGCCAGTACTAGACAAGGTGACAAAACTCACTGCAGGAAATGTGCTGGACCACATGTGTGTCCATAGGACACACACATGCCAGTCAGGGAGGCTCACATACCCAACAACAGTCTCAGCCAGCAGCACAGGTGTAGACAAATGCAAACAAAGGCTGTGCTAAGGCATCTGATTGAAGGCAATGGGGAACATCCCCCCCAGACCTACGCAGACAGACTACAACAGGTCAGGCAGTGGGATGTTAGTTTTGAAGGGTAAGAAGTCAGAAAGTGAAATGTAGGTCAATCAAGCCTAAGACCTGTAGTACACTAATATGCCTCTAGTCAGAATGATAGGTTAGAATACAGAATGAAATGGAGTACCTGAAATACCAGTACAGTCATAGCAAATGTGTACAAGTGTCAGGTGTGCCACCCACAATCCTATGTAGAAATGTAGTAACAGTCAGGTGTGCCCCCCAATCCTATGCAGAAATATAGTAACATGTATGTGTAGGTATAATAACAGTGGAGCACATATTACCTGAGCTGGCCAAGGTAGCAGGATAGATTGTAGCATGTGTACAATATGCAGGTCTGTGTGTGTTAGGTTGGTGTGTGTTGTATATTGTGTGAGAGTGGTCAGTATGTATAAATGGTGAGGTTGTTCCTGGTGGCCATTGCCCAGTACTGCCGATGACAGGGCCAAGTTCTCACAACTGCAGTGCCAAACACAATGCTTCCCAGCAAAACACATCCCAGCAGTAAGCCATAGTAAATGTTTGGAAGTAATACGAGTCACCATCTGAAAGATGGATATGGCGTGAATGTCGGCCCAGATATACAACCAGTACACAGGGGGAAGTACCCCAGACAGACAGTGTAGAATATGTAACTGTCAAATGGACACACCCTTTGAACTGTACATACAGGTTTGTAGCACATTATTTGGGCTTGTAGTAGGGAATACCGATATCATCTGACCAAACACTGGCAGACCACAAAGGTCATAGGAATGATGTAGTGAGAAACAACTGATGTCCCTGCACAAGCCAGCATAGGTGGAATGCCCCATTGATATCTGAAAGTCAGATGCAAGTAGTGTCCATAGCACTCATGCACCCAGCTCACCTCACCACCACCCACAGCTACCTCTCCAGTCTTATCCCTGTTGTTGGGAATGAGTACAATATGACCCCCACCTGTGTATGGCAATAGTGAAAGAATGCAGCATGCAGAGCAGGTGTCCCATGCAGGTGTGTTCCTAGCTGTAAGCAGCACCCTGCCAGCATCCACACCACTGGATCAATACCGACAGAAAGTAATGGCATGAACACCTTTGCACACTTACCCTGTCACCCCAGGGCAATATAGTGTATTCCAGTCTGGGACTGTTGGAGTGACAGAATTCAACAGCCTGCTACAGCTGGCCTGCATCACTACCAAATGGCCTACATCCTCTGCAAAAGGCCTGTGTCTCACCCATACTGCCAATGTATGTTATGTCATGGACTCCCAAATAACAACATAACACAGTCCACAGAACCCAAATGCAAGGCCATGTTGACAAATCCCAGTAACATGTCCTACTGCATGAACTGTGGACCAACACTGAATTACTGCTGGGGTGAGGTGACAACTATAGGGAACATATCAGATAATGTTTGCGTAATGTATGGAAGAGGATAGAATAATAGAGGGGTGGGAGCATGGGTGGCATGGAGTGTGTGAAGGCTGAAACTCAGTCATGTGCACATACTATCCCTGGCTGTAAAAACAGGAATGGGTGGCTACAAACCTGCTCATAAAAAACAAGTTGAAGGAGTAATATCCAGAAGTATGACCCCTGCCTCTGAGTAACCTGTGTGAATCTGTACAGCTGTGAGGCATGGCCACAGCAGGATATGGCCATACTGTCATGTCGATGGATGTACAAGCATGGGATCCTCTGCCACCACTCTACCAAGGTGCTGAACAATTTACACAGACCCAGCAGCAGATGTCTGCAGCTTCTGCACCAGAATGGCATGATTGTGGAAGAATATGTAGGCTGCTGACCACAATAGTGGACAAAGCTACATTCACCCTGTGTTCCCCAGGACATCACTGCAAGCAAATATGTATACCTGACAGTACTGGATGACATAAAAAATCACAGTGTATAACAGTACATATGTATGAATATCTCTGCTAACACCAGGACCATGTAGCAGAAGCAGCACAGACACGATTACCTACAGTAACCCACTATCCTTGCCCATTTTGACCCGATATTTTCAACAAATCTACAGATATCCTGCAGAAATAGTTTTCTAGCTGTATGTATACAACACAAAAGCCTGCACTGGAGTACAATCTACCTGAAATGGATTCACACATTCAATGCAGAAGGTCATACTGGGCATGCTCCCACACTTAGAGAAAAGAAGGCCATGTCAGACAACAAAATACTGAAATGTCATACTGGCCATGCTCACACACTAGCCCATGTCTGGCAACAACAGTAGTCCATACATATCTAACAGTCACAGATGTTAGTGCATACACTCCTCAGTACACACTAGTCATGTTTTGCTCATGCATTGGATAGGAATACACACATATATCTAAGGACAAAACACTACAATTGTCCAAAAGTACACATACATAGATGAGTGGAAGAGAGTGACAGTGACAATGAGCCTCCCAGCATGAGGCCTGTCCCACCCAGCACACATTGAATTGGCAAAAACTACATGATATGCAAATGTCAATCAATGTAGACATTTGCCTCTGGTATCCCTCAGCAATATAGTGCTTGTGCTAACTGTGTAACATGACTGTACATGTCAGTAGTCATCTAGCAGCTGCATACATGTACTTGTAGAATATAAACCTATGTGTGCCTGTGTGTTGTGTGTCTGCCTCTAGATGAATGGGTTATGGCCCATGCACACCCATACTGCACTCCCCATTGCCCTACTATGGCAAGCCTGCGTATGTCTTCACCTTGAAATACACCTTTGGGAAAGTAGTAGCACAGTAATCTCTGTGGCATGTCCTACAACTGCATAATGCTGTAGTGTGATATACTAGTTAGGAAGGGGTTCTATTCCCAGACTATGACAAGTGTGGACATTTGTGTGTGTGTTTGGTTGCCGGTGTAGGGAACAATGCTTTTGAGGCCATTTACAGTCACTACAACCTCTAGTGCCCTTCTTTGGCAAGCCTGCTGATGTCATTCACTGAAATACACCTTTGGGGAAAAAAGTAGCCCAGTAATCTTCATAGCGTGTGCTATAACTGCATAATACTGTAGTGTGATATACTAGGTAGGTAGAGGTCCAATCCCAGACATGGCAAAAATGAGACTTGGTGAGTGTCTGTGTTTGGCATTTGTATCCTCTGTGGAGGTGGGAGTGACTGTGTTACAACTGGACTCATTGTGGAGTGGGTTTTGCAAATTTCTTATATTGTGGGCCTATTATATGTCACAATGTCCACCTTACAAGGATAACAGATGTCAAACAGCAGAGAGGCTGGGGTTGACAATCCATACCCCTACATGTGACATCAAGGCCTGGCGAACAATTTAGCCAACCCTTGTATTACCCGGAGAACACTCTCAACCCATGTCTCATACACAGACACACTCGGCTAGTCAACAACCACTTTGGTGGTAGTTCACTGCATATTGCCCACAGATAGTAACCATGGTGTGATTGCAGCAGACTACAGAGGGCATGGCACCCTGTCCCATCACTACAATAGGCACATAATTGCATACAGTGCTCCTTCACTATGTTCCCCACTGGATGTCTACAACAACAGTAGTGCCATCAAATGTAACTCACAAAGGACATACATGTCTTATACACATGTCCTGTATGGACAGATGCCACTGACACCAGGGAAAACCTGTATTGTGCTGTCAATATAGGTGCAGGGTCAACCTGGTGTCCATTGCCAGTTCCCACCACATGAGGCCAGGAACAGCACATCTGATGATAACAATCTGTGTACACACCATGCCCGAAACACCCCAGGTACACTTCCACATGTCACAGAACATGCATGTGTGATGTGTGCACATCCCAGACAACATCCATGTCATGGACTATAGAGCACATACATGGCAAGCATTGCACAGCACTGGCAACCCAAAATAGTAACCCAGATGACTGGATGGTGAATACAATACCCACCTGTGTGGGCCAATCCAGACACTACACCCCTGAGCCACACTGCAGACCATTTTCATGTGGCCTGATGCCAAAGTATACCCTTTACCTAGCCTTGTACAGCCTTCTGGTACAGTCAACCACTACACACTGATGAAGCAATGCCCCCATGCATGTCAGTACTAGCAACGTGTGTGTGTGTGTCTGTGTGTGTGTGTGTGTGTGTGTGTGTGTGTGTGTGTGTGTGGAGTATAATGAGTTTGAAGCCATTCACACTCACTGCACCTCTAATTGGCCTAATGAAGCATACCTTCTGATGTCAGACACCATCACATACCCTTTGCCCATATATCATCCTGATAACCCCTGTGGTACATGTGATATCTGTGTATTACTGTATT
>NC_056739.1:1501416274-1501431467 GCF_019279795.1 Protopterus annectens
TCTATACAAATTTAAATTTTTTTGAATTCCCTGGTTCTACTTTGACAGTGAATATAAGGACTAAAAAGTACCTAATTAAACAAGCATGCACTAACCAACCTTTAATTCCCTGGTTAAACTGTCATATGCAAGAACTTTGTATAATTTGCATTGTATTCAATTTTTATCTATTCCAAAGTTGAGGAGTTTCAACAGACTTTTAATGGAAATACTGTCATTAATCCCTGGGGGCACATATATGAGCCCTGCGATTGCAAGCACTTCGCCACTTCAGTTCATCTATTTTGAGCAAAATTTGCCAAGGACCCCCCAATGTTCTCAATTCTCTGTTGTAAAACTGTGAATCTAAAAGTGTAAAAGGGAAATTCAGAGCAGTGTTTGGCTAAGCATTGTTCAAATCTTTTCTTCTTTATTGCATAACAATGCTCATATATTAGAAAGCTGCCTAAAAGCGTCCCTCGCGTTTTCCCAATGTAAAACACTTTACATGTATTACAACAAGCAGCGTAAATCACACCCATAGATTCACAGTTGAATTTTCCTTTTATTTTTGTATGTGTTGTGGTTCAAAAACCACATGGTTACCAACCAGAATGTGTTTATTGTGAACATGAACCACATTTAAACGTCCCATTAATTCTCCCATAAGAATTCCTACTATTAATGTTGCTCTCTAAAGAGGCTTTAAAAGATTTTGACCACGATCTGTAAAACTATTCTAGGGCTAGAACCAAGAATTCTAGAAAGGGAATCATCATTTTAATGAGGTCCCAATTTTATTTATTACCTCTAATAGGACCAAAATCTAAAGAGAATGTATACTAAAAGCTGACTTTGATAACACATTACCATCTTTTTTATTTGGCAATTAAGTCCAGATAGACTAGCCAATCCATTAAGGACTGAGTGAGAGAAGATGAGCTTGATTGTCCTTTTAATAAAGGAATAAAATAACCAACATTACGCTTTTGAAAACTACTTCTTTTTTTGTTGTTGTTAACAAGTTACTAGGATAGCCTCTTTTTAATAAACATGTTACACAGATGGTCACATTCAGTCTCAAAGTCTAATTCATCCAAAATCATACGGGGCAGCCCTCACCATCTGGCCTTTGACCACACAGCTTTCTTTTGTTGGTAACGGGTGGTTGCTAGTAAAAATGAAGGTAAACAGTTTGAATAAATTGCCGGTTTCCTATATATAGAACTTTTGTATCTACTATTAGCCTTGTCATTAACTAGCCAAATGTCCAAATAGTTGATTGCGGTTATACCTATGTTATAAGTAAACTTTAGAAAACTTGTGGTCCTGTTAATGTTGTCGATAAAGACTGGTATCATGGAAAGTTCTCCATTCCAAATACAAAACATGTCATCCTGGTATCTAGTAGTTTGTTTGTTGTTTTCCCAATAAGCCATAGTGGCATTGGCGAAACTAGTGCCACATGGAGAATCCATGACCACACCAGTTTTCTGCAGGTAAAACATACCCTCAAACAACATAAAATTATTCTTCAAGACCATTTCAAGCAAGGTCTCAATTATATAAATGATATTATCATTTGCTTACTTACTATGCAAAAATTCCCTTACCCATTGTTTGCCTAAATCCTGAGGGATCACTGTGTATAGATCTTTAACATCTATGGTTAAGAAATACACTTCAGGTTGGTATTCTAAGGAATTAATGTTTGTAAGAAAACTCCACGAGTCTTTTAAATCTGTGGTTCGGTTTCAATAAAAGGCTTCAACAAACTGTCAACATATTTGGCACAAGCGTATGTGATTGAACCACGGCCATCAACTATTGGTCTGAAAGGGGGGACTGTATGTCCTTATGGATCTTCAGACACCCAAACAGTACTGGTGTTTTGGGAGCTATCATATTTAAATATTGGTAAAGGTCAATGTCTATGGAACCTTCCACAAACAAGTCATCCAAGGTTGACCTTACCTTCTTATAGGCTACATTAACCTCATTGATTGTTACCTGAGTGTAATTGGGAGTGTTTAAATGTTCCATCAATTTCTCCACATATAAACAATGATCCATAAAGACTAAGTCACCCCCCTTATCAGGCTTCATAACTCTTGTATTACAATCTTTAAGTAATTGAATAAATCCACGTTCCGTCATAGACATGTTAGACTGAACTGGACGGGACGTGTATATTCACTTTCTTTGATGGCCCAGAAATCAATTTCACATCTTCTCAAAGGTGTTTAAACCTGGGTGAAGTGGGGGATTGAACACGCTAGAAACCCTCAAAGTTTTCACCATACTAACCATAGGTCCCATTGATATTTGGAGATTAAGTTTACGAATAAACAATTTTAAGTCCATTATAGTTCTAATTATGTCAAAGGACTGCAGGTACAAAGGACAGCCCCTTAGATAAAAAGTCAACCATGTCCTGTTGGACATCTAAGGAAGTGTAGTTATATACGGTGAAGTCCCCTTCACTACTCAAATGAAGAGAAGGCATTTCTTCAGTTGCTAAAATGGGAGCTACCTCCTCCGTTGTCTTCTCTTGTTCCTTACTTGTTGTTGGTTGTAACTGGGCTTCCTGTTGTTCTGTCCAGTGTTGGTGCCAGCCCAAAAACCCTGTTGATTATGGACTTGTTCTCCATTTACAGTGTTAGACTGCTCCCTTGCATTGTTGTAATTAGGCTTTTTATTACCTCGCTGATTGTTACTGTTAGAAAGCAGCCTCTCACTTCTCCTTAAAATTGGACCTTGTACTTCCTCATCTACAAAACTATCATTATTTTGATTGTTGTTAGAGGCTGGTGTTTCTTCATCATTATCAACATTTTCAACGGGACCACCATTGGAAACTTTTTGAAAATGAAGAGGGGGCCTAGGATATGCTCTTTTGTTGGCATAATCATTAATATCCCTGTTTAGTTTCTTTTTCTTAGTAATAAGCAGTTTGTTCATTGTGGCTTCAATACTTGTGAATGTCCTACAATACTCATATTTGTATCTTGAAAAACCAACGTGTGTTTTTATCACAACTTCTAAAGTCTCTAAATAGGTTTTCAAAGCAACAATGTCTTTGTTATAAAAGTTGATAAGGGCTAATAAAAACTCTTGACCCTGTCAGTCAAAAAGGTCTAACAGTTCCTGATGGAACGCTGAATTTTCAATTAACCCTGCAGGATATCTCCACTGACGTAACCCTTTAGGGATGACTTTCTTGTGAACACACTCCTGTAGGTATGACACTTCTAACTGAAGTTTTTTACATTTGAAAAGTTTAGTGTCAAATTCATTAATATGTGTGGAAAGAACATTCTCAGTCTGTTCTTTCAAGTTATTTGAAGACCCAACTTGAGAGTTTAAATTGTTAAAAAGATGTGGGACATTCAAAAATGTTTCCATAGAGGGAATTGTATCCTCTGCCATTCTGGTTTCATGCTCAGAAGGACCCCTTATTGCCAAATGTCTGTTATTAGTATTCAACATTTCAGTGTTACGAGCCAAACAATTACTTGAAATGTTTGTAACAGTGTTACCTTCATTGAGGAAATTGGAACGTTGTAGTTCGTCTCTACGGAATTCATTGCTGTTGCCACCTTCTGTTCCGTTAGTGCGGTTACTGTTTGCATTACCTTGCTCATTACCTTGCTCATTACGTCCCATTGGTGCAGCTTTTGTTAGCGGTAATTTTAAAATACCAGAAGATTCAAACTTCTGTGTGAGGGAATCCACTCTCCCTAGGAGAACCTGAACCAGGGCAGTGAGATTCCCAATCGAATCATTATTCCCTGTTTGGCTGCTTCCATTTGAAGAAAACAAATCTTGTGAGGCCTCTTCGGTTAATTAATGGGACGTTTAAATGTTGTTCATGTTCACAATGTAAACACATTCTGGTTGGTAACCAGGTGGTTTTGAACCACAACACATACAAAATAAAAGGAAAATTCAACTGTGAATCTAAGGGTGTGATTTACGCTGCTTGTTGTAATTCATGTAACGTGTTTTACATTGGGAAAACGGAGAGACGTCTTAGGCAGCGAATATATGAGCATTGTTATGCAATAAGGAAGAAAGATTTTAACAATGCTTTAGCCAAACACTGCTCTGAATTTCCTGCACACACCTTTAGGTTCACAGTTTTACAACAGAGAATTGAGAACATACGGGGGGGTCCTTGGCAAATTTTGCTCGAAATAGATGAACTGAAGTGGCAAGTGCGAACGAGGGCTCATATGCCCCCAGGGATTAATGACAGTATTTCCATTAAAAGTCTGTTGAAACTTCTAACTTTGAATAGATAAAAATTGAATACAATGCAAATATACAAAGTTCTTGCATATGACAGTTTAACCAGGAATTAAAGGTTGGTTAGTGCAGCGTTTGTTTAATTAGGTACTTTTTAGTCCTTATATTCACACAAAGGAGAACCAGGGAATTCATAAGTATTTTTATGAATTTGACTAATTTAGTATGAATTTGATTTAGTGTTTTAAGTAGAGTATGTTGTAATTAAATTTGTATAGTTCAGTTTTTAACATGTATACACATATAAATGTGTTTTTAAACATAAGATGAGATAGGAATATATATGGTTTTGTTCATCATTTCCTGTATTATAAGTTAATGAGTTATAACTTGTTATATAAAAGTAGGCTGCGATAATATGTTGTTATGGTTACTAACAACATTGCTTAATTGATGACATCACTGACTTGATTAGATAAAAGGCATTGGTTTACCATATTTTAACTGTTTGTCTGAAGAAGGCTAGGCACTGTCCTAACTGAAAGTGTAATTTATAATAAATAGCACTAACTCTTTTTGGCCGACTTTTATTGCATTCCGTTTCGCTTTAACAGTTCGTTGTTTGTGGATTTTTGGTGCTTTATTGCCACGTTCTACAGTTCATATGGAGTTAAGTCCATTGGTAGCATATTTAAATATGATTGTACATTTTGTTTTATTAGTTCTGTTGCTCCTGCTACTACTACTTCTGTAATTGTCTCAGAATCATTCTTCCAAATTACTCCCATGTGTAGTTGCAAATCTTGATATTCTATGACTTTATGTCTCTTAGAGCATAAGACACTATAATCACTGGGTATAACAGTTTCAGTGATTAACAATACTTTTGTCTTTTTTTTCCCTTTACTACTATTTCTAGCTTTTTCTTGCATCTGTTTTTATCAGCTGTTGGTATTGGATGATGATGATCCTGTGTGATCTAGACCATCATTGTCAATAATGGTTTATAGTTCATATTTCCAATGTTTCTCATCTACTTCTATACTGTAGTGTTTGCACAATTCCCAGTGCAACAGTCTTGTTCATAGGTTCATAGGCTGGTACTAGGTTATCAGCCCTAGAGCCTATACAAGCCTAGCCATAACAATTCCCTGGCTATTTCTTCTCACACAATTTACTTGTCACATTGATGCACCTTTAAGTATACAATCCTTCACCATGAGTGCATCACAGCCAGCAAATAAATGTGTAACTCCTTCCATTTCTGTTTTACAGAACCTGCATTTGTCTGATTCTCCCACTTTTTCATTTGACTGTGTAACCCCATGTGTACATAGCCCACTATCTTGGGCAGCCATTGCCAGCCTTTCATCTTTTGGTTTAAATTAATTTCTCCTTAACCATTCCTGCATTAAATCTAGGTCAAATGTGGTTGTTTTAGGAATTTTCTATATTTGTCACTATATTTGTGGACTTTCATAGGTTCACAGTTTCATAAGTAGGTACTAGGCTATCTGCCCAAAGACATTTATAAACCTAGTGTGAACAGACCAAAAATGCCACGGAAACCTTGCTCCAGACCAGTAAACAGCTACAAAAAGCTGACAACTACTCCAACAAAGATTCTTAACGTAAAATTTATTAGTAACGTTTTCGCCTTGTAAGTACTCAGCTTCATCAGAGAACAAAACAGTAATGAATTATTTTTTCTTTTAAAACACTCAATAGGAAGTGATGTCAGAAGGTGTGTCAATGACAAACTTTACAGTTCGACTATATTAAACTGAATTACAAATTATGCTAAATAAAACATTATATCAAAGTTCAATTAAAAAAGGGAGGATACCTAAATGCATAATAATACAGTCAACACTAACAATAATACATAATAGTAATAATCTTATAAATTTTAAACAATAATAGTGTTGTTTTAAAACTCGTAGAAATAGGCTTTCAAACTAAAAAATACTTTACCACATAACAGGTCAAACCTACTTAAAAAGGTACATTAATTATATTATTAACTTTACATAATGTTTATGTTACATATAGTAACTGTCCATAAATCCCATTTAAAAATGGACTTGATATACGATTAAGTAGTGCACAGAAGTATATGTATGTATACAAAATAAAAGTATATATATTGTGTATGTGCAGCTTAAGGAAAAATCACAAGTACTTGTACATACTTTAGGCTGCTAGATGTACATGTCCATACTTTGGACTGCTTAACGTAAATAACTTCTTAATTTTAACACTGGTAAAATGTTGCAACTTTCATTTAAACCAGGATAATAAAATGAATCAGTCCTGAACTGCCATTCAAGTTCTAGGATTTCCAATAATAACTTGAAAGGGCCACCTCTAACAGGTTGTTTTATCTGGTCGATCGCCATGAATGAAAAACTATGGCCTGGCTGTTCAATAATGTGTTTAGCAAGTGCGATATTCTCATTTCTGTTATTAATTGCGTAAGTATGTTCATATACACGATCGCGAAGTCTGCGGTCTGTCTTTCCTATATAGAAAGATGGACAACAGTCGCAGATCGCGATATAAACCACAGACTTGCTTTCACAGTTGAGAGGTTTCCTAATGTCAAACTTTTTTCCTTTTACTGTAAATGTCTGCCCTGCCTTTGTTTTGTAACATCTGTTACAAAAACCGCATGGGTACATACCTAACCTCTTGTTGTAAAATTTGCTCGGAATGTCTCTTTGTAATAATTCTTTTAAATTATTATTCCTTCTAAAGACAAAAATAGGAAATTGTCCAAATTTTTTAGTCAAAATAGGGTTGCTTAGTATATAGTCCCAATTCTTCCGTATTATACCTAATATTTGACCTGAATCAAAACTATATGTAGTTACATAACTAAGTGTCACATCAGAGAAATTTTTAGGTTCCAATAAATTTTCAGTTACTGTCACACTTAGTCCTGTAATATGTGAGGGGCTAGTATTAACTATAGTATTGTTCATTGTCAATGTGGTCAAAATTGGGCTATAAAAACCATTAATTCTCTTCATTTCAACCTCTTTGAAAATATTTTTAATAAATTCCAACGGATATTTCCTTTTTAAAAACATATCTATCAGCAAATCACTTTCCTCATAAAATATTTCCATCGTACTGGACATCCTTGCAGCCCTAACAAGTTGACCCTTTACTACGGCTTTTTCCTGTTTCATAGGGTGATGACTAGAAAAATGCAAGAATGTATTACAGTACGTAGGTTTTCTGTATATCCTTGAGACAAAACAGCAAGTGTCAAAATCTTTAGATAATTTAACATCCAAGTAATCAATACAAGATGTTGAAAAAGTTGACTTGAGACACTTATTTAGTAGGAAGTTCAAAAGGGATTCACCTTATAAATTTAACACTACTAGGAACCAACTCCAAATGTTAGATGACCTTTGCAAAATGCCCGTGAGGCTTCTTAAACCTGATAAAGGTGGTGGACTGGTGATTTTTAGTCAAGATAAGTACACTGATAAAATGTACACTATCCTGGAATCACCAGCGTATGCCGAAGCGTCCCTTAATGAGATCCAGGGAGCACATAACAGATTAAGAGGGTACTTTCGAGATTTATATCTTGAAGGTAAAATTAATTTGGATACTTACAACTATATCGATATAACATTCCCAAAATTACCTGTTATGTTCGGCATACCAAAAGTACATAAAGATCTTTTTAACCCACCGATGAGGGCATTAATAGATGGAAGGTCATCTATGACTTACTTTTGTGCTAAGTTTCTGGATAGTTTACTGTCCAAACACTTAGTCCAGTTCCCTTTTATTTGTAAAGATTCATGGAGCTTCTTGGAGGCTATCAACTTACAATCTTTCAGTGCTGAGGTTAATTTCCTCACTGTTGACGTAGTTGATTTATACACCTCAATTCCCCACCAAGAAGCCCTTGAATGGATAGCCCTCCTATTAGGTGAACTGGTTGTCCCAAGAAGCGAGATTGATGTCATTACGGAATTAATGGATATTGTGTTATCTTCGAACTATTTTATGTTCGACAACAAATATTTTTTGCAAAAACAAGGTGTTGCAATGGGCTCCCCCTGTGGAGCAGTAATAGCGAACTTTTACATGAGTTACTGGGAAAAACATTTCGTCTTTTCATCACCAGAATTAGTAGCACCAATTAGATATTACACACGTTACCTTGATGACATTTTTATCTTGTTTGATGGTAATAAGACACAAGCTGAAATATTTGTTACCAAAATTAATAACACTTCTGAATTTCTTAAATTCACCTATAACTTTTCAACATCTTGTATTGATTACTTGGATGTTAAATTATCTAAAGATTTTGACACTTGTTGTTTTGTTTCAAGGATATACAGAAAACCTACGTACTGTAATACATTCTTGCATTTTTCTAGTCATCACCCTATGAAACAGAAAAAAGCCGTAGTAAAGGGTCAACTTGTTAGGGCTGCAAGGATGTCCAGTACGATTGAAATATTTTATGAGGAAAGTGATTTGCTGATAGATATGTTTTTAAAAAGGAAATATCCGTTGGAATTTATTAAAAATATTTTCAAAGAGGTTGAAATGAAGAGAATTAATGGTTTTTATAGCCCAATTTTGACCACATTGACAATGAACAATACTATAGTTAATACTAGCCCCTCACATATTACAGGACTAAGTGTGACAGTAACTGAAAATTTATTGGAACCTAAAAATTTCTCTGATGTGACACTTAGTTATGTAACTACATATAGTTTTGATTCAGGTCAAATATTAGGTATAATACGGAAGAATTGGGACTATATACTAAGCAACCCTATTTTGACTAAAAAATTTGGACAATTTCCTATTTTTGTCTTTAGAAGGAATAATAATTTAAAAGAATTATTACAAAGAGACATTCCGAGCAAATTTTACAACAAGAGGTTAGGTATGTACCCATGCGGTTTTTGTAACAGATGTTACAAAACAAAGGCAGGGCAGACATTTACAGTAAAAGGAAAAAAGTTTGACATTAGGAAACCTCTCAACTGTGAAAGCAAGTCTGTGGTTTATATCGCGATCTGCGACTGTTGTCCATCTTTCTATATAGGAAAGACAGACCGCAGACTTCGCGATCGTGTATATGAACATACTTACGCAATTAATAACAGAAATGAGAATAACGCACTTGCTAAACACATTATTGAACAGCCAGGGCATAGTTTTTCATTCATGGCGATCGACCAGATAAAACAACCTGTTAGAGGTGGCCCTTTCAAGTTACTATTGGAAATCCTAGAACTAGAATGGCAGTTCAGGACTGATTCATTTTATTACCCTGGTTTAAATGAAAGTTGCAACATTTTACCAGTGTTAAAATTAAGAAGTTATTTACGTTAAGCAGTCCAAAGTATGGGCATGTACATTTAGCAGCCTAAAGTATGTACAAGTACTTGTGATTTTTCCTTAAGCTGCACATACACAATATATATATATTTTTATTTTGTATACATACATATACTTTTGTGCACTACTTAATCGTATATCAAGTCCATTTTTAAATGGGATTTATGGACAGTTACTATATGTAACATAAACATTATGTAAAGTTAATAAATTAATTAATGTACCTTTTTAAGTAGGTTTGATCTGTTATGTGGTAAAGTATTTTTTAGTTTGAAAGCCTATTTTTATGAGTTTTAAAACAACACTATTATTGTTTAAAATTTATAAGATTATTACTATTATGTATTATTGTTAGTGTTGACTGTATTATTATGCATTTAGGTATTCCCCCTTTTTTAATTGAACTTTGATACAATGTTTTATTTAGCATAATTTGTAATTCAGTTTAATATAGTTAAAGTTTGTCATTGACACACCTTCTGACATCACTTCCTATTGAGTGTTTTAAAAGAAAAAATAATTCATTACTGTTTTGTTCTCTGATGAAGCTGAGTATTTACAAGGCGAAAACGTTACTAATAAATTTTACGTTAAGAATCTTTGTTGGAGTAGTTGTCAGCTTTTTGTAGCTGTTTACTGGTCTGGAGCAAGGTTTCCGTGGCATTTTTGGTCTGTTCAAACTTGGTTCGTGATTTTTGGTGTTTACATTTATAAACCTAGCCGGAATGTGTTGGCTTTCGCCGCCCCCTTAGATTAGCTCCCTCTGCCTCTGTCCAGCAGAACCACTGAAGTGATCCCCAGGGTAAACTTCCTGTTTCCCATCCACTTGTCAAGGTTTCTCTTGAAGAGTGTTATTGAGGAGCTCAGCCTAATGTAGACAGGAATCTTGTTCCAGAGCATGGGAAGTCTCTGGGACAGGAATCTATCCCTCCAGCACATCCTATTTATTGTTGTGGTGAGGCTTAGATCCCTAGAGCATGTGGCTCGAGGGGATATGTTTTTTTTTAGGTGGAGCATATCCATCAATTCTGGGTTGGACATGGCCTTGTATGTCAGGCAGAGATCACCTCTGAACAGGCGGTATGCAACCGAGTACAGCTGGAGTTTCTTCACTTGAGCTGCATAGAGCATCTGTTTGAGGCCAGTGATCCTCTTGATGAGGTACTTCTGTGGTCTTTCCAGCTGTTGCAAGTGTTTTGTAAGGTACATCCCAAATAGGGCACTGTACTCTATGATGGGTCTGATGAGTGATGCGAAGAGGGGCACAATTACCTCTTTTGATCTGTATGCAAACCCTTTTGTGATTAGGTGGGCCACATAGAAGGATTTTCTGACTACTTTGGCAATAGGATTATCAAAGGAAAGATTACTATCTACTTGGGTCCACAAATCCCTTATTTCATTTTCCATATTTAGGGGGCAATCACCTATGTGGTAGTTTGTGGGTACTTTGTTTTTTCCAAAGGGGATGACTATGCACTTTTTGGCATTTAGCTTGAGGCCATGGTTTTGACACCAGGTATCTTTCTCAGTGAGACCCTTTTGGAGGATGTCTGTGTCAGCCGGAGGGTCAATTATAGCCCCTAGTTTGCAGTCATCTGTGAACTTGGTCAGCCATAGTCCTTTTGTGCTTGCCTGTACCTCTGAGAAGTATATGCTGAACAGGAGGGGTCCTAGGACCGAGCGCTGGGGAACGCCACTTGTAACTGGTTTAGAGTCAGACCTAGCTCCCACAACTCTTACCATGTGGGTTCTGCCCATGAGCCAGTTGGCAACTCATCTTGTGACGTACGGGTTTATGTTCAGACTGGTGAGCTTGTCTATAATACCAGAATAGGGAATGGTGTCGAAGGCCTATGCAAGGTCTAGATAGGCTTGTGTCGACCACCTTTCCTTCATCTATAGCCTTGGTAACTGTCTCAAAGAAGTCCACCAGGTTTAGGAGGCATGATCTGCCCTTAACAAATCCGAACTGGGTAGGGTCCAGTGTTTGGAGGGTCCCAATGTCTATGTTAATGAGATCCATGATGATGTGCTCCATAGCCTTGCAGGCCAAGCTAATCAGGCTTATAGGGCAATAGTTGCTGGTGTCTGTTATGGCTCCACCTTTGTGGAGCAGAATAACCATTGCTGTGCACCACTCTATAGGCATGTAGCCTGTGGAGAGGCTGAGTTTGAACAGTGTGTTTAGGTGAGGGGTTAGTTCATCTTTGAGCTCATGCAGGATGCAGACTGGAACACCATCCTGTCCCATTGATGCTGTGTTTTTGGCTTTGGAGGGGGCTGTTTTAACCTTAGGGTCTATGATTTAAGGGGCACTACATTCTTCTGGTATGGTTATGGGCCCTTTTGAGGGTGGGAGGGGGGTGAAGTTTGCACTGAACTTGCCTGCCAGGATGTTGGCAATATCAGTCAGTTCAGTGTATTTTGTGCCATTCTGCACTAACTCTGAGCAGATCTGGAAACTGCCACTTAGATTCTTGACATAGCTAAAGAATGCCTTGTGGTTATCATTGGAGTCCTTGACAATTTTTCTTTTGAAGCTAGCCTTAGATGATTTTATGAGGGGTCGTAGTTTCTTGATGATACTGATCAGGGATGTCTTCCCCTCTTGAGATTTTACTCTCTTCTGTACTAGTTTTCTCCTTCTGTTGCATAGCTTGTTTATGGCAGGGTCCACCAGACTGGTTTCCTTTTCTTGGAGGAGTGAGTCTTGGTTTTGCTTGAGATAGGCAATTAGGATTGTGATGACAGATGTATAATTTATTCTACTAGTGGCAAGCTTTTATGTAGTCAAGATGGCTTTAAGAAAGCGGTTAAGTAATGAGAGCGATTTGATTGGTTTAACAGCAGCAGCTGTGACTATTTATATGTTTTTCAAATGTAAAAATGGTTTCTGAAGAAGTTTGCTTATTTCAGCAAACGAAAAGTGCTTCAATAAACAGTTTCACCAAGTATCGCTGGTTTGTGCTTTTGACGTGCTGCAGTGACCGTACTTTACTTGTTTGTCATTTTCAGCTTACTTGGTTAACATACAAAGCTATGTCAAACCCAGAGCTGTTGGACATGCTCCAATTAAAGAAATCCCAATCCCTCCAAGCTACACGCTCTAGGGGCCTAAACCTTGTCACCATAATAAACAGAACATGCTGGAGGGATAGATTCCTATCCCAGAGACTTCCCATACTCTGGAAAAGACTACCTATGTCAAACAGAGCTCCTCATTAGCACTCTGCAAAAAAACTTTGATGATTGGATGGGTAATAGGAAATTCACCATGGGGATCACTTCTGTGGTTCTGCTTGACAGGGGCACAGGAAAATAATTTTCTTTGGTGGCGAAAGCCAGGATACCTTTTTGGCTAGGCTTATAAAGGCCCTAGGGCCAATAGCCTGGTACCTACATATGAACCTATGAACCTATGTAAGTGTCTTGGTTAGGAGCTTTAGTGTGTGCAAGTGTGTGTTGTGACTGTGATGTGTGTGTGTGAGGGAATGTAAGATGTGTGTGTGTGTGAGTTTTGTTTGTGTTTCTGTTTGTGCAATCTCAGAGTTACAATATATAAGTGGGGGGTATTTAATAGATGCTAATTACAATATAATGAGGTGAATTGCATTTTCATGAATACATCTAACACAGTGCAGCTATTCTACAACCTATAAAGCATCTATGTATCCTCCATTCTTGCTTTTCCTGAACACTTCAAAACTATTGGCGTACAGACAAGGACATTTTAATTGCGCATAATGCTCAGGGCTGCTGCAGCTTTCCTCCATATATTTGTGCTAGAGGCTGAAGCCAAGGGTCTATATCATATGAGCAAATCACACAAATTGCGAGCGCTCATAATATCGAACATACCTGACCTCAAAGTGCTTTTCCTGAGATTGCGGTACAGTGAAGAATGGAATATTTGCCTTTTCCTCACTGTAGTGTGATCTCAGAGTTGAAATATATATTTAGTGGGGGATGTGGGGGGAAGTTTGAGGTCCAGTACGCTGAATATTATGAGCATTCGCAATTGTGTGATTCACTCATATGATATAGACCCTGAAGCCAATACTGCTGGTGCTAGGTAACAATACGCCTAGTCTGAGAAGAAGAAGAGTGCTCAGGCCCAGGGTAACTTTTCAGGTGCTACATGGAGATTGTAGAGCACCACAGGGTGGACGGGGAAACCTTACAAGAACTCTGTGAGCTCTGCCACCCTCAACTCAGAGACAACCAAGGGATACCCATCCCAGTGAAAAATAAGGTATGCATAGCCCTTAGAATATTAGCTACAACTACTTTTCAAAGACCAACAGGGGCCATGATGTGTTTGTTACAGGCATCAGCATCCAGGATCCTCCACCAATTTCTGGATGCTATTCTCATACATACCAGTAATTACATATTTTTTCCTGTAGTTCTGAGGAGAGGACCAGCAATATGCAACAGGTCTACCATGTAGATCACTGCCCTGATGTACTGGATGCCTTAGACTGCACTCATGTACACATCAAGGCACCACCTGGTGAACAGGCTAAAATCTATATCAACCACAAGGGATACTACTCCATCAACTGCCAAGATGTGTGTAATGCCCAGAAAATTTTCTCGAATGTGTGTGCTGGCAACACTGGCAATTATCATGACTCCCATATCAGGTACACATCACGGCTGTGCCAGATGTTTGCTAGGAGGACACCCCATATGGCCATTTACTGGGTGAATACTGGCTATGCACTGGAACCGTAGATGACACCCATCAGACACACACACACACACACACACACACACACACACACACACACACACACACACACACACACACACACACACACACACACACACACACATGGAGGAACACCATAATGAGTCACATGCTCAAACCAGAAACATCATAGAGCATGGTAACTAAACTAAAGGTTTTTATTAAATTCTTATTTTGGAAAGTAGAGCTGTTTTCACTGGTCTTTTGTGTGGTTTCAGAATCATAGAACATGTGTTTGGGCTGCTGAAGTCATGGCTCTGGTGCCTAGATACATTTGGTGGAGCTCTACAGTATAAGTCACTGGAACAAATGTAAAGCATGCACGGAAGCAACTGCACGGCTCAAAAGGTAATCCAAAGAACCAAAAAAAGAAGGAGCCAGCAGAACATAACCCAATATAAATAAACTAATTTATTGGAAATAAACCATAATCATAATCAAAAACAGCAAAGAATGGTGCACAGACCGGTTTTGGCTGGTTAACTATACACAGCCTTCCTCAGTGTGAAACTAGCAGATTCAAAGCTGTCATTAAATACACTGCAAACAAACATGATTGGATAAACCTAAAGCTTGTCATTTAAACCTGGTGGGAATAAACCACCTAACTTGATAATCCATTTTTTCTCTTTGGAGTTAAGTAAAGAGTGCCAACCTGTTTTATTAACTTTTTTGCCATGAATGATGTCAATGATAGTAAAATGAAAAGACGCTGTGGGATGTGTTTGCTGATGTTTGCATAAAGCATTTTGTATTCTGCCTTTTTTAATATTGCTAATGTGTTCTGAAATTCTTAGTCTTAATGGTCTAGAGGTTTGA
>NC_056739.1:1501431967-1501446978 GCF_019279795.1 Protopterus annectens
TGCCCGCGCATTTTGGGGGATGAAAACGTGCGAAACCCAGTAAGCGGATGCACCCCATGCACCATAGCCCAAACAGGAAGGTCAGGGAAGAAAATAAGGAAATCCCAAAGTAGGGTAAAGTAACTGAGCAATTAACACCTATTAACTCACAGGGCAATCGGCGCTGACATGTCTGCTCGCAGAAACCTGCAAAACAGGATAGGGGAGGTGTAGGATTGCAAAGAAAGGAGAATTGTCATAGCAGAGCAAAGCAAACCTACAGTAGCCCCAATAGAACACAAAGATAAGTCAGGTCTAGGAAAGTACAAATGAAAGCAGGCTGCTGGATGCATGCCAGAAAATGGTAGGTGAAACATGAAGAAATGTAAAGGGAAGGGCAAGAGGTAATCCACGCAGCCAAATGAAATTTTAACACCAAAACCACAATAGTAGTTCCTTTTAAAACACATAAGACCCCCTGTAGCTCGATTGTACATACACCCCTATGACATCATGGGTGTTCACAGCACAATAGTATAAAGTGTGAAGCCCCCCCACACACACCTGTGTATTCCCAAACACTGCACCATAGGTGTAAACACGGGAACTTTTAAAATGTACATGTTGGGAGCTGCCATAGCTGTGATTCATCACCATGTGTTAGAGACTGGCAGTGTTGTGGAGGATGATGCTGAAAACCCCGCAGGCCCGGAGGGGGAAAGAGTGTTCAGACCAAGGGTAACCTACCAGGGGCTACATGATCTGGAGATAGTGGGCGTTACAGGGGGACAGGGACATCTTACAGCAAATAGTTGAGCTGTCCCGGGCCATGCTTGAGATCCAGAAACAACAGAGGGAACCCATCCCAGTGGACAGGGTATGTGTAAGCTTAATACTAGCCACAGGTACCTTTCAAAGGCCAACTGGAGATATAAGGGGGATCTCACAGGCATCAGCATCCAGTACTACACCAGTTCCTGGATGCCATGTTACCCCCCAATGAGCATATATATTTCCCCAAAAAGGAGGAGTTGGCCAGCAATATCGTCACTTCCACCATGTGGCACACTCCCCGGGGGAACTGGGGGGATAGACTCCCGAAAACCATATCAAGTCACCCCCCGGTGAGCATGGTGGGCCCCAACATAAACCGAAAGGGGATTCCACTCCATCAACGGGGGTGTGCAATGCCCAGGGCATTATCATGGATGTGTGCTGGCAGCCCTTGAAACTACCATGACTCCCACATCTGGCATGCCTCACAGCTGTATCAGGTATTTGTCGGGGGGGGCATCCCACATGTCCACCTTGTGGGGGATGCTGGCTATGCACTGGAGCCGTGGCTGATGGCTCCAATCAGAAATGCACACCCCCATGCAAGAACGCCATAATGAGGCCCCGCACAAACCAGAATCATCATAGAGCATGTGTTTGGGATGCTGAAATCACGGTTCTTTGTTTGGGAAAATTTCTGGGGGAGCCTTGCTGTACTCTCCAGGCACGTGTGCCCACATCTTCATAGTATGTGCCATGCTACATAATATGATCCTGCAGAAACAGCTGCAGCAGGGACATAATGGTGAAGGCCCTCTAGCCCCCCCTTGCCAAGGCCATCACAGGCACAGAGGATTCAGACCACGAACACCCTGTGCCAGCCCCAGTAGGCGGGGAGGATGCCCAATATGCCTATCCCCAAAGGGGGAACATAGCACATACTCTGACGGGGGCCCCTGGACTGACACACCTCTCCACCTGCACACACAGTAAAATGGATGGCACACACGACCACCTGTAAATTGTAATGTATAGGTGGTTTGGGGAATCCTACATAGGCAGCCCTCAACCATTGTACACACAACAGCTATTGGAACAAGGAATGTCAACACCTGAAAAACCACCTATCAGCATATGTTGGTACTGTTTTATAGGTTCCCAGGTACATCGGTAGGTACACGCCATTGTCAGAGGCCATACATTCGAGGCAAACAGTGTCTGCTGCCCCACAACATCGAAACCCAACTGTCGCTCAGTGGAGCAGAGGCAATTGGGGACCCCGTGTGTAATCACTGTTCCCCACACTCTGCATGGATTCCCGGGTGCGTTAATGGGGGGCCCCCTAATGTAATCATGGATGTTGTGTCAAGGCAGGGGCCCCAGGGTATCTGTCCCCCCAGCATGCTCCACCTAGGGTTTTGAAGGTGTAGCACATTATAGTGTGGGGCTCACTGTGATATACATACCCAATGCTGGAGCACATCCATTAAAATCACAGACATACCATTAATAGGACTCATCCATATGTAAACTAACTGAGTTACCCATGTGATTGCAGTATGGAGTAACAGGTAAAAGTCCACATAAAAAACCCATAACCGGTACAAATCCCGGATCCCCTGGTAAATGCAGTGCCCGTGCATGTTCCCAGCCCCCGTCCTGCAAGGGATGCGTAACCCCGAAGGCACAAATAATGCATGTCGGATGCAGGTCAGCAGATCATGTTTAGCAAAAGTGGGAATATGCATTGCCCAGTGCTGGTAATTTTTTAAATATGACTATGGATATCCCAAACAGGGCTAAGCTTCTCTAAATTTCCCCAGATCACGGTCAATGATGTCCAGAACAGGTGAAACCAGCATTATTCACCCTGTACTAATAGTGCCTCCCTGAAGGGAAAAACGACCACTCCCAAAGGGAGAACACGCAATCATGTACACAATACCTAACACTATGGTACCCAAGATGTATGGCAGGGTGAAAACAGGTTAAAACAAAAAGGTAGTCAGGAAACAGTATACAACAAGTACACAATGAAAGGTGTATTCTGTTCAGTAATATATATATATATAAATATATATATATATATATATATATATATATATAATATATATATATACAGATAGAAAGGGTGATAGAGATATATGTTGATAAAATTCACCAATATCTGCAAATATATAGATAGGTCAACAACATGTACACAACCATGGGGGTTTCAAATAAATAGGATACTGCCAACTATGGAATGTGTCACATCCCACAAAAAAAACCCTGAAAGACCAAAAAAACACAGTACCGGAACACTAGAACCGGGTAATATTACCCGATATGAAGGGACATTTAGTTACCACTGCCTGTGTTGCGGTCCACGAAACTGTGTTCAACTGTGTTTGTGATTGCCGTAGTCTGTGTTTGTGTTGAGGGGGGTGTTTTTTGTGTGTGTGTGTGTGTGTGTGTGTTTGTGTGTTTGTGTTTTTTCTGCATGTGTGTCTGTTAGTGCTAACTGGGAGGTAGATCATTACGGTAGGTGTGGTTATAGCCCGGGGAGGTTACCACCTGTCCCACATAGAGGGACACCCCCTCCTGGGCAGTTGTGTCCTGACATAAAACATTAAAAGGGCAAATGTCCGAGATTGTAGGACATAATTATGTCCCATATATTATGTAATAGTTGCATTAAATAGTTATGCCTGTATGTAAGCGTAAATGTTACATGAAATATGATAAGTAGCCAAAGTGCTACAAGAATAAGTATGTATTCAGGAAAAAAGTATGTGCTATCCTGTGTACTGACCTGGGTATTTTCGGCCTGTAAACACCGATGTGTGCCCCCACAAATGTCCCACTATGGCCATTTGAAAAGGTGGCAACCCATGCCAAAGGGTTCAGTTACCAACACAACTGCAATGAGTGCAAATATCTGGGACAGAAATAAAAGGACAGCTGTCATTTAGTAACATTCCTTTACATATCGCTGTATTTCGGAGGTATGGAAGTATCAACCTCACCGCATACTATATAGAAACCAATTAACAATGGCCCAATGTATATGCCCGTAACAAAGTCTACTAACTGATAGGTCTTTAATTGGGGAAGGAGCCCACACATATATGGAATATGTAGAAATGCCCCCAAAAACCCTGTATACTATGTACCCCACCTCCCCCACACGAAACTATAGCAATACAGACTGTAAAAAAGCACAAACATCCACTCACTCAATTACATCTGCAGAACAAATACCTTGTGAGAGACACTTTTTAAAAGGGCCCCATGTGAAATCGTAATTGTATAATGGAACGGGCGATGTTACAGGTTTTGTTTGCAATAGTCCCTTATCAGATGGTTGAGATGACAGGTACACTCACATGTAGAACCACATACTCTAGCCACAAAATCCACGGGGACATGAATCAAAATATCGTTCTCTAAAAACAGTTGAAAACACACAACAAAACACATACAGGCTGTCTCCCGGAAAATGGGAAACCCAAAGTGGAGAATTCAATTATACCCACTGTTGCCGAATTGGTGAATGGAGTAGCTGCACAGCTGATGTGCATGTAATAATTTACTCAGGAACACCAATTGGGGCAGGAAACCACATGTTACAGGTATGGGCGTATAAGGATGACTTGCCAGACATTCAAACCGTATGCTCAAACCATAGAACTGTTTAAACAGTGTAAGAGATAGTTATGAACATTCGAATGCAAAAAGGTATGTAAACACTCAGTAAGTGTATGTATAGCCTGTTTTGTATTTAATTAAAAGTGTCGCAATGCATAAAGTGGGAAAAGGTATTATGTAGTGATGTCTTGCTGAGCATAACGCTTGTAGAAATTGGTCCTGCAGTGGGCCACAAGGTAAACATCACAGACACCACAAGGGATGCTACATGAGGGCTTTAAACAGAACAATTCCATCCCCCACCAGTGGTAGGGTATGTCCAACAATGTGCCATAGCAGGGGATAGTATATGTTGATATACTGTCAAATAGGCATGTGTAGGGGCAAAAATAAATGACATGCCTAAGGTGGTCCTGCTGTGCAAGTATGCTTTGCATTATGGGATAATATGTAAAATATGTGTAATGTACAGTATTGTAGGTAGATATGTCAGATATTCTACACAGCATAACAGTCATATCATGCATACCAAGGTATCCTATTGGCATGTACAATATACAATAACAGGATACATATGGCTTGTAGTCAGGGACACTGTAACAGCATGATAGCTAATCAAATGGAAGAGCTACTCAATTAACATGCACAAAGGACATGTAATAGCTTCACAGGTTCATAGTGGGGTACTATGCTGTCTGGCAAGTCTATGTGTAAGCCCAACTACAGTGTTTACACCAGGGCACCTCTCTAGGGTAGTGTCCTGTCTGTGAACAGCAGAGCCATGTGTTTGCACCTCTGCACAGTACAGCCACTGCAGTGATCCCTGGCGAATGTGTGTCTCCCATCCACCAAGTGAGGTATCACATGAACAGTGCTACTGAGTGTCCCTGCTGATGTACATAGGAATCATGTTCCAAAGCATGGTGAGTGTCTGGTTTGGGAATGAAACCCCCAAGCACATCCCACTCATTTGCGTGTGCACATATCCATGAGCATGTTGCCCCAGTGGTTTTTGCTTATGTGTTTTGTGGAGTATATCCATGAATATTGTTGTGGACATGGGCCCTGTATGTTCAGCAGAGGTCACCCTGAGTATGCAGTATGCAAATTTTAATGGGTGTCCGTAGTTCTCAGCAACCAGCTCAAAAATCCTCATGGCGTTTAATGTTGTGGTATGTAAACCCGGCTGTTCTGAAGGTACACCCTAAACGGGTGTTGTACCCTTGAATGTGTGTATACTTGGAGTTCAGAGGTACAATGGGTGCCTATGTTCCAGCTACAAACCCAGTACAGATAAGGGGGAGGAAGGATATCCACGCCACATGGCAATATGGTATCAAAGGAGGGGGGCAAATGTTTTACTGATAAACAATGTGACATGTATGTGGGGACTACCACCTATGTGATAGTCAGTGGGTGATTGGTGTAATGAAAAGGGGGTTTATGCACCTTGTGTCATGCAGCTTGAGGCCATGATATTGATATATTCCGTCACAGTGACACCCTTATGGAGGAGTCAGTATCAGCTGGTGGATCAATCATGGCACTTTGTATGCAGTTGTCTGGAAAGCTAGTCAGGAAAGCCCCTCTGTGTAGCCTGTACCTCAGGGAAGCATATACCGAACATGGGGGGCCCTATGACTGAGGACTGGGGTGCCAAGTGTAACTGAAATACAGTAGGTACTATGGTATGCTACCCTCATTGTGGGGGTTGTCCGTGAGCCACTTTGCATAACATCCTGAGACATAGGGTCGATGTGCAGGTGGATGTGTATGTTGTCAATACCAGAATGCAGAACCGTGCTGAAAGCCAATGAGAGGACAATGTAGGCTGTGTGGACCCTTTCATCAACTACCCTGGTAACTGTATCAAAGGAGTCCACCAGGTGTAGGAGCCATGCTCTGGCCCTAACAAGTCCAACCTGGGTGGCATAAAAGGACTGGACCCCACCAATGTCTCTGTGAATGACTTCCATGATGATGTGCCCCCTCAGAACAGTCCAGTCAGGTTGGGAAATAGTCCCTCTGGTTCACCCCTGTGGGGGTGTGATAACTGTTGCTGTGTGCCATTCAGGGGCCAAAGGGATACAAGGCTATTACTGAATCTGGTGGCCAAGTGGGGAGACATGTTTCAGAGGTTTGTGTAAATCACAGCCTGGGATGTTGGATGGTCACATGGAGTCAGTGTTCCAGGCCTTAGGGGTGCGGGTTTTTGTGTAGTTGTGACCACAGGGACACCAATGTTCCTGCAGGGAGTGAGAGGGTGTAATGTTAGCATTGAACCCATCCGCCAGGATGTTGCCAACATCCCGGTTCTGTAATGTTCCTGAGTAACTGTTTTGTCAGAGCAGATGTGGGTATTGCCATTGATTTGACATACCTCCATAATGCCTTGTGGTACCCCCTGGAATGTGCAGTAATGTTTACTTAGCTAGGTTTGGAGTATGTGATAAGGGACCCCGTAGCCCTCGGCTGACCAGTGAGCTACCCCATCACTGGGATTGTACCCCACTTTCCAGCCGCCTCCACCTTTTGTTGTACATGATGTCCGTGGAACTGAACCCCCCGAGTGGCATCCGTTATCTGGTGGGTACCATCATGGCTCTGTTTGGAATAGCATGATCCATGCAGTTGTGTAAGTGCTAATGAAGTGCACTGGGGTATTTTTAGCATTTGTATGTGCATTGTCCATCTGCACGGGTGTCATTGGTTTTACTGCGATGTCTGTAGTAGGTGTTGTAGTAATCTTGTACTGTGTATGCTGTGAAGGGTGTGGTGGGGGTGTGGATAACAAGGGTGATTAGCATATGTTCGAAACCACCAAAGGGATAACCCCAGGTGTGGACCCCCAGTCACATGTTGGTAGTTTCCCTGTCTAGGATATTGTTGGTCTTGGAGGTGGTGTGTATGGGTTGATCCAGCCAAGTGGAGGGTTTTGAATCCCGGACATTGTTGGCCTAATGTGTCGGTACATGAGTGGCTATCCCAGTTAAGTGTGGGGTAGTGTCAGTTTACATCAGTAGTACCCGTCTGAACCCTACTGTCCAGTACACCAAGAAATGAGGGCTGGGGGGTATTTTTTGAATCCGCATGTTACAATGTGTATAGCAGTTCTGGCCACAGTTAGTTGCCCTGGATCACCTCTGATGCATTGTGCTAAGAACTAGCCAGGAGGTTTTACAACATAGTGGAATATAACACCTGGGGGGTGTTCGGTCCAGGTCAAAAGGGGGTCTGGTTAAAGACTGAAAGGTGTGGTTCATAACCTGTCAGTGCAGGTGTGCTCTGGGGCCTAGAGGCAGGTCCCAGTCACTGCAGAGATATTGAAGTGGTCCATTATAAGGGTGCCTTGCCTGCGCGTCAGAGATGAAGATGTCAAGCAAGGGCACTGACCCCGTTTTTCTTGCCTGTTCCTTTTTGGTGGTGAATGTTAGGAAACTGTGCAAGACAGGCAGTTAAAACAAGAGCCTTACATGTTATCTGTACTCCCAGGGCTGACAGGTGCAGGTCATCTGTGCCAAAGCATCGTGTTTTTTTGACCATGTCAGTCAAAGCGGACAGATACTGGATGCCTGTGGAATGACAGCAGAAGCATAGGCAACTGTTGAAGTGAAACAGTCAGGGTTTTACAGTGGTATCAAATCGGATGAATGCATAACTCCCAGGGCTTGGCGATACCTTCAGGGCTACAAGACCGGTGAGCTATTGCATGTCCCTGCACATGTAGTCTGTGAAGTTGCATCTCAAGGCAGTCACACTAACATGGAGAATGACAGTCAAATTGTACCTGGTGAGGTGTGGCATGGGTGCATAGGTTATTTTGCAAAACCAGTTACCCGACAGCAGATTGGTAGCCTTGTGTAGCCTGCTGGGGGGACATCAGTGTGACCCTACAGAGGCACCCATGACTGGGGTGTTGTGTTTGTTTTAACACCCCATTTGCTGTTTGTGGTGGGCACACATGAGTCTGTGGGCTATAAGTTTTTTTGTTGTGTTTGGTGATGGGGGGTGCCTTTGGTGCCTACACAGAGTATGGAGAGGTTCTGCAAAAATTGTACTGATACTATTTTGGCCTTGGGGTTTGGGGATCTTGTGAGACTATGTGATGAGTGGGGGGTGTTAAATGTTTGTCCCCACATGACTGTCAGGTTCAGGGGGGGTTTAGAGCATTACCCCAGCATGGCCTATGTGCATCTCCCACAGGCTTAGGGGTATGTTGGGAGGTGAGCATTGACTGTGTACATGAGACAATGGCTCTATTGCCACACCCTATCATCATATAGACAGGCAATAGCACTGGTACATGACAGTTGGACATGCCTGTATATTCAACCATGTCTCACAAGATATGTGTTTCGTGTGTACAACAGCTGTTGTACTGTAAGCAAATGTAAGGACAGTCAGTGTACTTGTGGAAATTTTTGGGAAAGGGTGCTATATTAATAGTAGCTCATGAAGTGTTCACAAGTTCTGAACAAGTGCTGAGCAAAAAGCAATACAGAAGGGTGTTGGATAATATCAACCCACAAGTGGTGACGACAGTCATAATTGGAGGCACTGCACTATTACCCTGCTGAGTATGGTCTGCAAGTCCATGAACCTTTATCAACGGGTGTTAGCAGTACAGGCGAATGACAGGGGTGTTTGACTACATTTTTTATGTCACAGGAGTGTTCTACCAGTGGCCTGTTGACAGAATCAACACTACAAAACAGAGTGACATGTGCATATCACACCAGTGGCAGCTACAGTAAAACAGGGTTAATGTGTTGTACTCCCCTCATTGTAGCCCATACCACACAGACAAATGTGAGGCATCTGTGTATGTAAGGATGTGAATGGCCATGACCTATGAGCAATAGCTGTTGTGTTGTGGACAACATACAGAATGGGCTTTGTGGGTGAGGTGTGACATATGTGCACAATCTGGATTAAAATTTGCATTGTCACCTAGGTGAATATCCCTTTCCCATTAACTACCACCTAGGCTGGGGCAACATTATGGACACTGTGTAAGGGATGGTGCGTGGGTTTACCTCCCTGAGTTGGTGACTCTCCAGGCCTATTAGGTAGTCATCCCAGGCACCCATGTCATGACAGGGTGCCATCCATGACCATGGAGATCATTGGACAGGCATACTCAGCACTCGGGTGACCAATATTGGATCACATATCACCTTTAAGGGTATTGGCCCGGGATGGGCGATACCAGCCTTCACATTCCTCACCTCCACTATGCAGCATGCTGGCTACCTTGCATAAAGACATGTGCTACACTATGATGTTGGACATGCTACATCATATCCTGATCTGAAAGACATCGTCATGGACAGCCCCCTCCTACTACTAGGATCCCCCATGCTGGGACCCCGTGCCCCATGTGACATACTCCCCATACCATGCAACCCTGTCCATCAAAGCTGCACATGTCATCTCTGTCATACATGGTGTGATGACCGCATGGTAGATGTATTATCAACTGTCTGGATCAGTAATGTGGCACTGATGCACCTGCGGTGGCAAAATGGCTGTTGGATACAGCGAAAAACCCTTTCCCAAAATGCTATGTTGATAACCATCCCCCGAATGACGTCTGGGGGCCATTGTCCCATGTCTATCACATGTGCAACACCGGCGATCCGTGGCAGGATGTTGGACTGCTGAACAGTGCCGTGTAGATGTATATGGCAAAGCACATGCATGTAAAGGTTTCCATGCGTATGTGTATTGTCACTGCTCAAGTCCATTAAGGCAGTGTATGTGTTGATATGTGACATATACACAGCATCAAGGTCAACAGCATTACTGTGGACACATCCAGGCATGTGAAAAGGTAAGAACACCAAATGCAGGCAAAAAAAGCCCACATCAAGACAGCATTCACATGGAGTATGAACAATGTAATGAGGTGACACACATATATGGTGATGATATCCAATGCATAAGGGGGTTACATTTTGTGACACAAACATTGTCATGTCAGTGTCATGATGATTTGCAAAGATAACTGTGCAGATGTACTAGATTTAATACAAATGTATGTGCAGCAGTATCTCTGTACATCTCTGTGATACTGTGACCTGTCACCCTCATTATGTCTTACAGATAATGCCTCAGGCCCCTAAGGGCCCGGAGGATGATGTCCTCATCCCACCTCCATGAGAACTATGAGGTGTTGTTCAGCCATGTGCCACAGCATGCCCAGCAGGGGGACCTGTGGCAGGACCTTAGAAAGGGGTTTAAAGATGTGGGTGGCCATAACCGCACCTACCAGCAGGTGAGCAGACACTGCACGGACTTGATACATGCAAAACAGCTGCCACTGCAATCCCAGGGGAAAAAGGTGGAACAGGTGGTGGGCCACCCCCCCCACCCACCCGAGGAGCTACTGGCCAGTCTGGGGGGACACCCTCAGAACAGCATAAACACTAGCTGCCATCGTGGAGGTGGGTGTCTCCCAACCAGTGAGCCTGGAGTTGCCTGGTAAGTCAGTACTGCACATATGACTATTATATCCCATTTAGTTGCATGTGTCACTTTACATTATGTAATGTAACATCATATGCAAGGTATGTTGACACACATGCTGCATACTACAGTATGCTACCTTGTGTATGCAGTCATGTGCATACTTTTGCTATTTTCAGGCAATGTGTTAACATGCACAGTGCACCCTGTGGTGTCATACAGTCATGGATAATGTTCAAACCCGTGTCACCCCCATACAGGTACCTCTGGGGCACAGACATCAGTCCATTGCAGGTGAGACTGTCATCAGTATCAGGCATGTTAAAGCATAGATCTTTTCCATGTGGCCAGTTAAACACACTTGATGTTTGGTCCCACGATATACAGGTCATCTCCCATCATTCACACTGGCCCCTTTCAATATATACAAACAAAATAAGACATGAAACCACAGTATCTGTCATTGCTAAATGTGTGGACAGCTGTGCATACAATGGTGGAGGTGTGTACAATGTAGGCATTGTACTATACATTGGAACAACACATTTTGGTCAAACAATACCACACAGTGAGCTGGGATATGGGCAGCCCACAGGAGTCACCATTGTGTTTTATGCCCCTGCAATGGGTGCACACATTGTGATGTGCCATCTAACATGTCCCAGACATGTAGTGTTCTGGCTGCAATATTGTCACACTATCCCATACCCCACATACCAAACATACAACCTGTTGTCTGCATAGCCCTGTGGATGGTGACATATCTGACATCTATGGGTGTATGCCATATGGGACAACACAGACATGTGAGATAGATGGCCATCACAAACATTTGGCCAACATATGATCACACATGGCCATGGGGATGGCCAGAGACATGTACCACACAGTAGATGTGATGTGTTTCACCCTGTTGCACATTGTCCACACATGGTCCAATTATAGCCTTAGTTGACTGATTATACAGTTGATGTGGTACACTGGACATCCTAAAAGCCTGTGCACAGCTAGTGGAGGTGTCACTTAAGTCTAGCATATAAGATGTGTTGAACATCACAACTGTGTCATAGCATAACAGTAGTCACCTGTACAGCTTCCACAGACATTGACACCACATCAGGCCAAAACACATTTCCCCTTTCTGCTGTAGGACATCACCTTAGCTGTGCACCTCCTGTGTGTGGTACATCAATGTCATGTGGGACATGGTGAATTGACAAGTCTGCCATGTGTGGACATGGTGGCTAGGCAGCTAAGACTCTGTAGTAGTTGTGCAGGGGGGTCATCTTTGGTCTTCCAGTGACCTGTCACATGACACAGCATGGGTTGGTGTGTATACACCTCAGCATCGTGGGACACAATCCACAGTTATGTCATGGGTATGCATGCAGTTATGGCTATGCAATTTTGCATATTTGCACTGTATAAATATAGGCCCCATGATGCCATGCAATGGCACAGTGTCTGTACTTCACACTGTATAGCAATGTAGACTGCTCCCCTACCCTTCCATGCTCATGCACATTTGCTAAACATGCATTCTATCTGTAGGGGATACATACAACTCTGCAATGTGATGCCCATTTCAAAGCTTACATGTGTCAGGACACCATTGTGTCAGACATGTATGCATGTTAATGCACACACAGATTTCATGTCAAGGTCACTTCAGCCATGTGTACTGTTAACCTGTTCTGGTCCACATGGTGATCCGGGATGCATGCTTACTACCATGATTGTGTGAACTGCATGGCTACTGATATGACACCTGCTTGCTGTTGTTTTCAACCCAGGGAGGTATGCTAACAAAATATTAATGTCTGAGCTGCATGCCCTGCGTATCACATGCATTTCTGCCATCTGTCAAATCACACATGGGTTTTTTGTTGTGTGGTTTTTGTGTGTCTGTGTGTTGTGTTGTGTTGTGTGTGTGTGTTTTGTGTGTGTTGTTGTGTGTTTTGTGTTTTGTGTGTGTCTATTGTAATTAGAGTCTTTCTTTGCATTCACAGGTGATGTAGGTGCGTTCCCCCCTGCGGTCCATCTGATGTTAGTGTCCCCACAGATACTAGCGGTGATGAACATATGCATGAGGTACAGGCGTGGTTTTCAGGGGCTGAATCTGTGCCAATGGTTGCCATCCCACAGTTTTGTGCCAACACATACCGCATCACCAGTGGCCATAGAGGAAGGACAGTCAGCATTTTTGCGTGGAACAAAGGGGGTGGCTACAGAAGGTGTGTCTCCACACCATGGTGTCAGTGTAATGACTGCAGATGTGCCACACAGGCATGTGGCCAGTGCTCGGGGAGGACCTCTGGCAGACATGCACCTGCAGGACAGAGGGAGCAGCTGGTGTCACCAGGCATGTTCCAGACTGTAATGGTGGCACAGGCACATGCTGAATGGCAGAACAGAGAAGAGCAGAGGCTGCAGAGGGCTGTTATCCATACTCTAAACGACAACATCCAGGCATTGGCAAATGCTCAAAAGCAGATTGCTGATGTTGTGGACAGGCGATTGGGTGACATGGTCGGAATCCTTGACCGTGGCATGCCAATCCGCGAGCGTGAGCTGTCTGTGTTGGAACATCTGGTAGGAGTGAGATGTAGGCCAGCTACACCACCTAGTGCAGGTCAACGTGAGCGTGCCACCTCACATGCCCGCTCCCATAGTGCTGGTAGTACTAGCAGTGCAGCTGGTGCTGCGCTGTCCACAGCAGGCCACGTGGACGTGGCCCTGGACGTTCCCAGCAGGGACACGGCTTCAGTGGACATGTGTCATCGGACAGTAGCCAATCTGTACCTCCGCTTGGTAGTGCCCGTGCAACCCCTGGCAGGCACAGGTCAGGGCCGGGCCCGGACACAGTGAGCTGTACATCCTGGTCTGTACAATCTGGAGCTGTCAATTTACCCTGTGTGGGCCTCACAAAGGCAGAACTGTGTGCACACATACCCCACACAGAAAAAACATCTGTAGGGCACCAAACACCCACATGAAAACCCACACATGTCCAATCAGATCCCCGGGCCCCCCACACACATGATGTCATCCATTGGTGCAGCCTATGCCCCTGGCAAACATTATCACCCTGTGCATATGATAAAGCCTGTCCCATCCCTGTCATCCACACCATCGGGGAGGGACATGCTCAAATGGTCTGATGCACAGGGTGAACAGAATAGTGACAGAAGGGATATTACATTAGTTGTGTACTGTTGACAAAATACCATGTAGTACAGGTTTATCATGCATTGTTATATGCTCACAGTATGTGTCTTGGTAACAGCAGTAACAGCACATTGGTAATGATGCCCTGGTTCCCTCCTTATGGTCTACTTGCATGTGCCAACAAGTAGCAGTGTTTGCAGTTGCCCATGTGTAAATGTGGAGTACTCACAGGCACGTATGGCAATATCAGCATGCTATACATAGCCTCAACTGACTGTTGGAAAGGCTAACATACCACAGATGTCCACACATCTACTGATCCAGAAGAATGTGGGCTGTTTAATAGGCTACAGTGGCTAGAGACGTGACATCCATACCAGGTCACAGGTATGTTGACAAAGGGGGGGGTTTTCACAGGGGCTGGCTGATGATCATTAGAGGCCAGATAGCATGAGGCCTCACTGTGAGAATACCCTGTCACATTACAGGAACATGCCCACACTCACGGGGGCAACAACACTTTAAAGCCCCTCCATAGTGTTTGAGGACCCTGCCTTTTGGTAATCACCTCACAGTACTGTGCACCCACAGGCGCGACACAGAGAATGAACATGTACAGGTAACCAGTAACTGGGATGGCATCAACAGGGTAGTAGACTGCATCACCATGAAGGTTAGGGATCCTGCCTTTTTAGCATACACCCCCACTCCATGCACCACAGCCCCAAAACACACACACACACACACACACACACACACACACACACAAAACTGTGGGGCCCCAAATGTCATTCACATACGGGTAGCTGAAAGTGTGTGATACACACCACCCTGCCTACGTCATGCTTTCCCCCACTGCAGTATGTACAGATCTCTACAACAGTGTAATTTTGTAACAATTGGGATGTATTCCCCCCCATATGTGGCATATATGGTCACACAAGCAAACACACATGGCAGTACTGTGAATGATACACCTGCTATATGATGAT
>NC_056739.1:1501447478-1501514978 GCF_019279795.1 Protopterus annectens
TATACAAATAAAAAGATACAAGCATTTCATTTCAAAATTCAGGAAACATTTCAAACAATACAGTCTAGTGATGAAAATTTGAGGTGTTTTAGGCTGTGAAAAGTAATATTGCATAATGATACAGAGTAGTTATTGTATAAGGAGCATAAGCTTTACAAGGTGCAGTCAAATACAGTCTTTGCAGATACCATGGGAAAAAAATAATGTGAGTTATGGGGAATTTATAAGGAAAAATTGCTGGAGTAACATGAGAGTGAAAGGAAGAAAATTGCCATTATTAGTTAAGAGGGGTGGGAGCAAGAGCATTCCCAGTGGGACATTAGATGTATGTGAAGAGATTTTTTGAACATATAATCGTTAGAGGTGGTGCGAATGGATGGTGGTAGTAAGTTCCAAAGACGTGCTAGGTTATAGGATAGTAAGTTTTTGCCTGGGGTACGAGTTGGTTTGTGCACTTCTAATAGGTTTTGATTGTTTGACCTTAAAACTCTATCAGGTAGGTGCATTTTAAAGGCAGAAGACAGGGAGGGACAGAGAGAGGGGTTAAAAATGAGCTTATGGGCAAGAGTTAGCTGAGTATAGCTGAGATGATTGGGTAGTTCTAGCCAATTAAGTTTTTGGAGAAAGGAACAGTGGTGGGTGGAGGACCTATGGCTGTTAGCGAACTTGGCGATTTTGTTGTAGCAAGAGGAAAGTTGTTTTTTTAGAGAGGACTGAAGATTAGTTAGGAGTGGTGCTCCATAGAGAAGGGAGGGGATAAGAAAGAAAGAAGAGAGAGTGATTTTAGAGGTGCTTGTAAGGTAATGATTTTGTCGGTAGAGCATACCTAGTTTTTGATGTTTTTTTTTTATATTTAATTGTAGATGAGAGTTGAAATTAAGCTGGTTGTCAATTTGGACACCAAGTAACTTGGTTTCTGACACCAGTTCCAGAAGTGAGTTATTCTGACTAGTAATCAAGAATGTATTTATATCGAAAGGAGTAACTTTAGAGGGGTAAATAACATTAGTTTAGTTTTGGAAGCATTGAGTGCTAGGTGGTTTATTCTCATCCATTGCTCAGTGATTGAAAAAGCTTCTTGTGTAAGCTTTAGGAGTATAGGGGTAGATGTGGCAGAGCAGATAATGGTAGAATCATCTGCATATTGGATGATATTTGAGAATGGAATAGATTTGTGGAAATCATTTATAAATATATTGAAAAGAAGGGGACCTAGTATGGAGCCTTGAGGAACTCCAGTGGGGGTACTAAGAAAAGAGGAGGTTGCCTTTTTCCATTTTACAGCTTGGTATCTATTAGATAAGTAGCTGGAGAACCAGTTCAAAGAGGAGGAAGATAGGTTAAGTTTTGAGAGTTTAGTTAAGAGCAGGCTGTGTGAGATAGTGTCAAAGGCCTTAGAGAGGTCAAGTAGTAGGGTAGAAACAATTTGGCCAGAGTCACGAGCTTTATTTACAGTTTCAAGATAGGAGAGGAGGGCTGTCATGGTGCTATGATTTGGCCTAAATCCATGTTGTGTAGGAGTTAGAAGGTTATTATCTAAGAGATGTGGTAAGAGTTGAAGTTGGACACACTTTTCTAGAAGTTTAGAAATGGGGGATAGGATAGCAATGGGTCGGAAGTTGTTGACATTACAATCGTTGCCACCTTTATGCAGAGGTATGATAAAGGCTTGTTTCCAGATTTGGGGTACTGTACATTCTTGGATGGAGCGGTTGATTAGAATGCTTATGGGATAGGCAGTTGCTTCAGCAGCTATGCTTAGAAAGTAAGAAGGGATGTTATCAGGTGCGTTAGTGCATGGCTTCAATTTCTGAAGGAGTTTCTTTAAAGTAGAAGTGGGTATAGGTTTTAATGAGAATAGAGGTGAGTGGGGAGAGGGAGTATTAGAGGGTGGTAAGGATGATGTGGAAGTTAGAGTAGGAGAAGAGGTGGAGGACAGAGAGTTAGTAGATGGGAATGAGGAAGGAGCAGCAGTGCAGGGTGGATTGTTGGCAGGGGAGGGTGGGGGTGTATTAGATAATGAGGTGGAACTAGACTATTAAGTTTAGGATTACACCAGTGTGTGTGTTTTTTTTTCAAGTTTGTTTTGGGCTTACTTCTAGTAGGCATAGCAGACTCTCTATAGCCATTTACATTGTTGTACATGGCCTCTGGGAACAATTCCACATAGGTTGCTGTGAAGTTGGAGTTAGAAGGGGCATTGAATTTTGACAAACTGCCATTTAATAGGAAGTAGTTTGCTTTGGAATAGTTCCTAACTATTATATGTTTTGCTGGGGTTACCAAGTTAATTTTAATTTCTAAGGAGTCAGCATTGTGATTCAATCTCACCAGTGAGGATGTGATCCTGGGGTTCAGTGCAGCTTTATTTCATATTGGTGAGAACTAGGTTAAGTATGTCTGAACGTCTGGTGGGTGGGCACACAATCTGGTCAAGGGAATTTGTGTTAATACAGTCCAGGAATCATTGTGCATGTGAGTATGAGGCAGTGTATGTTTCCCAGTCTATAGAGGTGTAGTTAAAGTTTCCCATTAATAGGTACTTGGTTTAATGGTGAGTGTCTCCAGTACATCAAGGTATGAACTATGGGAATCTAGAAATATAGAGGGTGACCTATAGCTTGCTAGGATATGATATGGGACTTTGTCTAAGGTGATTTTCATGTGAATAAATTCCAGGCCATCTTCCTGTTTAAACAACCCAGAGTTAAGCTTGTTGGTAATATAGTTTGAGACTCGTCCACCTTTTATCCCTGTCTGTGCAGCTTATGGTCTAAACGTTGGAAGGCACTGAAGCCTTGCACTGATGGAGTACTTCCTGTGGATTTTAACCATGTGTCCATAACTGCACAGATGTCTGTATTCCCCAGAGTGAGGAGAGCTTATAGGGTATGGAGTTTCTTGTTTAGGCTCCTAGCATTGAGCAGTAGCAGTTCTAGGTTTTTTTTTGTGGAGGGTTGTTTACTATGTCGATAGATTTGTCAATTTTGCATTCCCTAAAAAGTCTTTAAGAGGGTGGATAAAGTTTTAATCAGTATCTGGGAGCCTAAAGGAGACAGGTATGCAGATCATCCTTTGCAATGTAAAATGGTTTGTTATTCATGTCCTCCCATGCTGACAAACATTGAATCCTCCTGGTAAGACACCAGAAACTAAGCCAATTATTGAAGTCAATCATCTTTTGGTTGTACTGTGTAATTATTTTTGGTGAAGATAGAATACTGCTCAATGCAAGGCACATACCTGCCTGAGGCACATATTCAGAGAGATCAACAATGTCTTTCTTCATATAGCCCAGAAAGTATGTTTCATGTCATTAATGTCCACATGGACTACGACAGAATCATACTGGTACCTGTCAAGTAAAGGCTTGAGTGTGTGCATATCTTGGAAGATCCTGGCTCCAGAGAAGCCACTAACAATTGTCTTCCCCTTATTCAGTATGGTAACTGGGTCATTTGTGTGTTGTACAATGGAATCCCCTATGACAAGACTCCTGGGTTATGTGCTTACTTGCCTTATGGGCTTTTCTCTTGGGGCTGCACTGGGTATAGGCATAGATATGGTGTTTGGTTTTGCTTTTGGTGAGTTCTTTAGAAATTGCTGAGGTTAGATGTAGTCATTTATAGACTTAGGAGCTCTTTGAGGTTTGGGAAGACTGATTTTTAGTGCCTCAGCATAAACTGGTCTATGTATGTGGTGGGCACTATGTGGGGTGGATGTAGTGTGCGTTTTTGACAACCTTGTTTGTATGTTGGATTTTTGCCTCCAGTAAAATCATGTATGAACATTTCTAACATATTGTGTTCATTTCTTTAAGGATTAAATGGTTGTCTGCTACATTGTCTCAGGATGCATATATCTATGAAGCTAGCTATGGAGACATTTGGAAATTGCATATCCGGCCGGTTAGCTCAGATGTTTTACAATTGATTGTGTTTACTTATCTAATTTGCTGAGTGGACCCTGGTCTGGTAAATAAACGTTTTCCAGAAAGAAAGAACTTAATTGCCGTTTTTCTCCGCTTCTACACTTGTTTGTTTTTTGGAGTCTTGGTTTGCTCACCGTTATAAACTTTTTTCTAGATGATGTATCATTAACAACTCACGCAGGTATGTTGCACACACCTGAAATATTACTAGTCTGCATGTAGAAGAAGTCCATGATGACATGTTGGTCTACCTCATAGTTGAGAAGAGTCAGGATGGCTCTATACATGCATGCATGAGGTGCTGTTCCCTATCTCAGCTGGATACATGTTGATGTACACCCTTGTATGGGAGCATAGGCTGTGTGGAGGGTATGTGGAACTGTGTATTCAACCATATCAGGAAGGTGTATGTCCTGAGTCACGCCAAAGGTGATCATGTGATAGGCCTGGATGAAGGTAAGACAGTGCATGCTGCCTATTGTGATCTGGGCTAGGGATTTGACACAATCCCCCATGGAGGTTTCATTGAGAAAATCTCCAAGCTGGGGATTAACCCTTATATCAGTTTATGGGCAATCAATTGGCTCACTGACAGAACACATCATGGAAAGTTGGTGAATCAACCTGTACCAGTAGAGCAGTCACCATTGGAAAACCCCAAGGATCTATGCTTGGCCCCTCATGGTTTGAACTCTATTTCTTTACAGTTCTAGCTAAAGAAAATGGCCTTTGGCTTACCAAGTTTGCTGACTCTTGCACATTGTGTGCAATCATTGAGTCCACCAATGGTGATAACATAGTACAGAAGGCGGTAACACACACAACTGAATGGTGACAAAGGCACACAATCTACAAATAAATGCAGAAATGTGTGTTTGTAATGTTATCCACCCGAAAAGTGGAATTCCATGTTAATCACAGCATTGACAATAGTCCTGCTATGCAGAAACCCAGTGATGCAAGCACTGGGAATACATGTAGATAGCACTCTGAACTTTGACCACCAAGTGTCCATACTGGTATTGAAAGTCTATATTGTGCAAGTCATAAGTCATGCCATAGTCCTAACATGTTAGGATTGTATGACTGCAGTGAGAGTAGAACCCCTACCTAAGTACACAGACAACAGAACCTAGTATTTTACACAAGAGCCAGAGCTCAAGTTCAACTTGTAGTGTGCCAGATAGCACTTTATTACTGATGACATCAGCAGTGTCTATTGAGGAGAATATAACAGTGTCCCACATGCTGGTTAAAATGCTCTCTTTAATGTCAATCAACAGATCACACAATTGCACACACACATCTGATTGCAGTAAGAATGGAACCCCTACCTATCTAAGTACACAGGCTACAGAACACATATATTTTATGCAAGTGCCACTGCACAAGTTCGACTTTGACAAGGCTACAGGCCAACATTTAGTGGATTACATCAGCAGTGCATGTTGGAAAGAAGAGGTTGGGAGGCCTGCATGAAATGGATCTGTAGGCATGTGCAAGTATCAAATTTCTGTCAATTCATTGGACTGGAGCAGTAACTGTAGGATACACACTTCTGTTCTTTTGGCTAGACACACACACACACACACACACACACACACACACACACACACACACACACACACACACACACACACACACACTTGACTGGAGAGAGAATAGAACCCCCTATCAGTCTAAGTACATAGACTACAGAACTCAGTACTTTACACACCATCCATGGCACAAGTTTGACTTTAACATAGCTGCAGGCCAACCTATAATAGATGATATCAGCAGTGTATGCTGGAGAGAAGAAGTTGAGAGGCCTCCATGAAATGGATGTGTAGGCATGTGCAAGTATCAAAATGCTGTCAATCTATGGAATTGGAGTGGTAACTGTACTTCTGCTCTTCTGGCTACACAGGGAGGCACAAAAAGGCACACATGCCCAGTTAACTACAGTGAGAACAGAGCCTCTAGCAATTTAAGAAACACAGACTACAGATCACAGTATGATACATATGTGCCATGGCAGAAGTCTCCCTTTTAACTGTACTGAGCATAGTTGGATGGTCATTATTAAAAGAGAGATTTTGTGAGTAGCACCAACTGCCCCTGTCCATGAGGGAAATATTTGCCACTCCAGAGGTGAATTTACAATCTCCCAACCAGTAGTCAAGGATGTGCTTTAACAGAGTCATTGAGGATCACTAATTCACATGCAGTGTTAGCTTATTACAGAGGACTGTGAGTCATTGGGAGATGTATCTGTCTCTCCAGCATGTTCTGTTTATGTCAAAGGCTAGGATGAGAATGGTGGGCCAAGTTGTTCTTGCCCCATTTGATTTGCAGATGCCCAGCATTTCCAGTAGAGCAGGGTCTGCGACTGCTTTTTAGGGGAGGCATAGGTCACCTCTCAGCAGACTGCATGATACTGAGTATATTGACAAATTTTTCACTCTTTCCATGTATGTCATATTTGGAGGCCCTGGAGTCTCCCAGGCACAACCCTGTGTTTTCTCCAATTTCTGCAGGTGTCTGGTGCAGTACTCAATTAGTGGTCTGATAAGGGCAGAGTACTGCAGAGGTATGACCACTCTGGTCTTGGATGCAATGTCCATATGTATGATGTCCACAATACAGAATATGTGTGTCAACCATTATGGACACATAGTGATGAAAGTTTAGATTGCTATCAACATGTGTTCCCAAGTTTCACAACACTGTGCTTGAGCTTAGAGGGGTGCTATGTATATCATAATTAGTAGGGGTACTTCCTTGCCAAAGGGGACAATGAGCCATTGTATGCTTTAAGGTTCAGTCCGTGAGTTTGGCATCAATCACTTGTGTGTGGCAGCCTCTTCTGTAATAAGTTACCATCACTGTGGGACTCTCTTAGTGCTTCCAGTTACCAGTCATCAGTAAACTTGGTAAACCACAGGCCATATACCAGCCTGTGCTTCAGAGAAGTAGTTTGCAAACATTTGAGAGCCCAGCATAGATCCCTGTGGGATTCTTATGGTAACTGGCTACTGGTGGAGGTGCAGTCCCCAACTTTGAGACTGTGTTATATGTGAGTGAGAGTTGCCTATTCCTGTCCCACATGGGAGATCTTCACTACAATACATGAATCGGAGATAGTGTCAAAGGCCTTGGGTGACTCAACATAGGTGGTATGTCCTGTTAACCCTCATCCAGATCTATGGGGTCAGGTGTATCTAATACTTTTAAATGCATTACCACCATAGCTAATACTTTTAAATACATGTAAATATATTGTCGCTGTTCACCGTTGGTGCATGATGTGCAACTTTGCGCAAAAATGCCTTAAAGAAGTGAAATGATGGGGAGCAAGCAGGGAGAAGAACTAAGGGAAAGCAGGACAGGAATGTGCAGGAGGGAGACAGGACAGAACAACAGCTATCCATTTCTTTAACAGTGTAAAGTGAACATATGTGGAAAATATTAACTGAATTTGGACTGTCGCCTTCAGAGACAGGGGTGACCACAACACAATCATGTTGTATAGCCATTTGGACAAAATCAAGTGAGCCATGAAGATACATGTGCAAAATGGAGAGCTATGTATGGGAAGATTTTTTTTTTTTTTTTTTTGTGGGACAGGTACTCACCATTTTTTTTTAGAGAGAGAGGAATGTTAAGGCAGGGATGTAGGAATGTCTGGGTGAGGTAAGTTGGGTAGGTGAGGAAGCAATAGCAGACATACAAGACAAATGAGACAAGAGACAGGGATAGTGATGGACACAAAAGGTTGAGGGACACCATGATTGGAGTGAGGGTAGGGACATCCCAAACCCATGGTCATCAAGCTGAGTCACAGTGAGAATTAAGTCCTCACCCACTGGAGTGTCATCACTGTCACCTCACTCTGCCATTAGTTGGAGTGCTTGACATCTCCTTCTCCTCTTTGTATGTTGCAAAATGAGGGAGAACAGCCTCTCCAGCCAGCATCAACAGTGCAAAACACAATGCTACACACCATCTCTGGCAATTTAGCACAAATGATAAAATCACCACCACTGCTCCCAGAAGGTAGCACCGGACCAGCCTCCAGGGCAGGACTACCTGAGGGGGCAGGTATTGCAGGAGCAGCAGAGACAGTGGTGCCAGTTTGGCTCCCAGACATGCTGAGCAATGATGCTGGAGCCGATGCAGGGGGTGCAGGCAGATCTTGTGGGGTAGGTGCTCTGCTGTGTAGCATTTAGTTATGTGGTAAACATAGATGACATGGACACATTTTGACGATATTTAATAAAATTAAAAAATAAAAATACAAAAATAAAATAAAAATGAAATAAAAAAGTGAGATAAGGGCTGGGGTGAAAGAAAAAAAATATATAAGATTAGTACCTTCATATGTGACATACGATGCATTGATAAAATTATTTGACTCTATTATCTTAATTTTTACTTTTAAGACTACCATCTCCTAACAGATAACTTTTATTTTTAAGACTACCAGCCCCTAATGGATGCACACTATACTACAGACTGCAACAAGTACTCCTTGTCATGTCCATGTGCATACCTCTCAACTGTCCAGATATTCACAGGATGTCCAGATGTCTTCCTTTTTAAATGTGTGTCTTTCTGCCATATCACTGGGATGATCTCTGGACTGATATTACTCACTATTACATACATTTGAGTGCATACCTCTCAAATGTCCTGATTTGTGCACAATGTCCAGTTGTTGTCACATATTTGTTATCTTTTCCTCATAACATTTTTGTTTTCTGGCAAATCATTGGCATGTCATTGCTGCCTGAAGTCAGAAACTGATGACTGACATTTGAGTTTCAAACCCCATGCTCTTCAGAAATTTCATGCTAATGCACAACCTATTTATTCTATCAACTTTCTAGGTTTGGAAGTGTAACATTAAAAATCTGTCCCTATTTTGGCCCCTTTTCCCCATTATGTATGTCTTTATCTATATATCTTGCTCAAAGTGACATGTATGTTTGAGTTTCATTCTACCACATGTCTATGCAACATTTATAGTAAATATGTCCATATTTCTGGTTAAATGTCCCTGCATTATGATGGCCTTTGTAGAGCTATGTTGCAGTAACAAATTCATGGCTATCTGTGAAGCCCTGGTGGTCACTGAGTAATTCCGGGCAAATCCACGGACTGTAGGTGATATGCTTTAAACAGAATTTTATCCACATTTGCTTACACAGTTTTCTGGCCCACAACACTGTTTCCAGTCATGTAACCTACCTTAGGTGCACTGTGTGTCATTAATATGCATTGTATGCAACCTCTTGCCATGCACCATTGCACAAACATGTAAACTTCGGGTAGGCTTTGCTTGAAGTCTACCCAGAGTTTATTGAAACCGGGGGTTGTTTATTGCTATCACATACTTCTTAAAACCATTCATCCCCAATTACTCTTTTCACTGTGAATTCTTAATCTATATTTTCTCTACCTACCTCACTTTTCTCTTGGAGCATATCTAACACTAGTTACTTGGACTTATAAGCTTTCATCATTTGGCAATGTAAGTATATGCTGCAGTAAATACAACAATAGTGAGAGAATCAAAACTCTTCCTCACTTCAGCCCCATAACATGCACACCTTCCGAAACATTTATCTAGTAACTTTACTTATTCTTTCTCCCAGATTCCCTGAAATTCTTCTTCTGATCTCTTCTACTGTAGGGAACATTTTTACACTTAAGTTTTTCTCACAACTGATCACCTGTGAGAGTCTAACATCCTCCCTAACAATATTGCTAATCTTAACCACAGAAATATATTCTAGGATGGTATACAAAGCACAGTTCCTTTCCAAATTCCTAAAATGTATTCCATACTTGTGTTAATATGTAATTCCTATCCTGCATTACTATCATACCATAAATATCAAATACATTTATACATTTATGCTAATCTTTGATCCTCTTGCTGTCTAACACTGCATGAACTCCCTTCACCTTTAGGCTATACTTACCATTATTAATAAAAATAGATCTGGGCATACCTCTCAAAAGATTTTCAGAGAATGTCCAGATTTTTGCCACATATTTTTGGTCTGTTTTTCTGGCAAATCACCGGTGATTGACTTCACTGAATAATGACATACATATGAGTTTCAGACTTCTTGTTCATCGGAAAACACATTCTAATACAAATCCTGTTATTCTAGCAACTTTCTCTATATGTGCAAGAGCAATTTTTAAAATCTGTCCCTATTTTTGGGCCTTTGTTTCCCGTTATTTTCAAGATTTTTTGCACTAAGAGGTTGAGACGTATGGCTCTGAGGATAGGAGCAACAATGCATTGTACCCCTCTGTTATATTATACTAAAATACATGATAGACCTCCATTTATTTTGATCTTGCTTTGTACCCCATCTTGTGCCCTACCTATTTTAAAAACTGGTTTTGATTATGTTACTAAAATTATGGGTGGCACCTCTAGGACCAGTACAGAGAAGCTAGGTGCTATGGTTATTCCTTACAATCATGACACACAAGGGTTAGCTAGCATAGTAAAGAATTCATGGCATGGTGTTTTTTATGTAATGTATCCTTGCAGGCGAAAGGCCGAGGTACCAGATGATTTTTCTGGTGCTAGTAAACGATTCTTCTACAACTACTGCTGTTTGTTTTTTATTTGTCTTTTGTTGCTCAGTGTTTTTCATAGTGTTTTTCCCACAGAAATTAAAACACTTTTTGGTGGTCAACCACAAGTAGTATTTGCAAGGGGACAAAATATGAAAGGTTTATTGGAAAGTGAGCAATATAGTATGAAGGGCCATTTTTGATCCCATGTGGGTAAGTGTGGTTGTTGTAAAATTTGCAAATTTATTAATGATGGCCCATATACTACAGTTTTTCATTTTAATAAATCTATTCCTTGTCCTGGAAGGGTTGACTGTAAAACTAGGCATGTAGTTTATTTAGCTATGTGTTTGCCATGTCAGGCATTCTATATGGGGAAAACACATAGACGCTTGAAAGACAGTATTGGAGAACATGTTAGAGATATAAAAAAAAATAAGAACAACAAGAACGTGTTGTTTTTACATTTAAATGTTTGTGCTGATTTTAAAGAATGTATTTTTCATAATTGATAGGGTGGTTGATTCTTTTAGAGGTGGTGATATTGATACACAACTAGATTATAGGGATGTTTTATGGCAATTAAAATTGAATGCTAATGAAAAACCTGGTTTAAATGAAATTATTTTGATCTACCTGCTTTTAAAACTGAGATCTAGAATTATATGAAAGGAAAGGGTTTTGCTTGTTAATTATTCTCATTTGTATTTCTTGTATGATTTTATTTACAAAAATGTTTAATTCTATTTAGAATTGTATTAATTTAATTTAATCAATCTTGTGAATATATTTTATGAGGGCGCGTTTTACATTTTTGTTTTTATTATTGGATGGTGTGATGTCAGTATGGTTGGAAGGTAAACTGATAACTGTTCAATTCTGATGAAGTCAAAGCACTGTCTTGGTGAAAGCACTAATTTACAAGTCTAATAAAGTGTATTTTAGCCATGCTGACCTTTGGTCTCTCTCCATTTTTTTTGTTTTGTTTTAAGTATTTGGTTAGGGGTGATATGTATACCATAATTAGCAGGGGTACTTCACTGCCAAAGGGGACAATGAGCCATTGTATGCTTTAAGGTTCAATCTGTGAGTTTGGCACCAAGCATTTGTGTGTGGCAGCCCCTTCCATAATATGTTACCATAATTGGGGTACTTTGTTAGTGCATCCAGTTACTAGTCTTCTGCAAAGTTGGTAAACTGCAGGCCTTCTACCATTGCCTGCACATCAAGAAAGTAATTTGCAAACAGTTGGGAGTCAAGCACAGATCCTTGTGGTATTCTAATGGTACGTGGCTACTGGAGGAGGTGCAGCCCCCTACTGTAAGAGTGTGTGTTATGTCAGTGAGACAGCTGCCTATCCCTGTACTACTGTATTGTATAATTCCCACGTGGGAAATCTTCACTATGACACATGAATGGGGGATAGTGTCAAAAGCCTTGGATAAGTCAACATAGGTGATATGTCTTGTTATTCCTCATCCAGGTCTGTGGGGTCAGTATCCAAGAAGTCCATAAGATTCATTGAGCAAGATCTACCATTGACAAAAACAGCATGGGTAGGGTCGAGTGTGTTGAAGGTCACCTATGTCCCTGTGGAAGTGGTCCATTTTGATTCCTTGTCTAGCCCTGAAGATAAGTCTTTTTAGGCAGATGGGTCAATAGTTATAGTTCTGCATGCTACCAGATTGATGTGCATTGCATAGAAAACAACATTTGATAGTACATTTTGTGCTGTGGTTGATATATATGTGGAAACAGTACCAAAGCACCAGGGTTGCAGTGCTGGGGGGGGGGGGTAGCAACAGATGGATGTATTGTAAATATGTGACATATTGTTAAATAGGCCCTCAGTTTGTAATGTTTACACATGTAATTTCATGTTATACACAGAGAATGGACAGTGAACAGCAGTAGTACAGCATAATATGTACATTTCCATAGCATGTCGAGCAGCAATTTTGCGTGATGGTTAGCAAAGTGTATACATATGTGAGTTACACATGTTTGTGCGTAGGTAAGCAATGCACAAATACAAGCCACATTGCTGAAGTCTGACAGTTAGTATTGAATCTTTGAAATACTCTTGCTGCATAACTGACTCTGTGGCAGCGCATGCTATGCATTGATACATTCCTTATTCGGGCCAGATGGCACTGATTTCAAATACAGGTGTATCTAAGACTTTTAAATACATTGCCACCATATATAATACTTTTAAATACATGTAAATACATTGCCACTGTTCCCCCTTGCTGTGCATTGGTGCACAATGTACACCTTCATGCAAAAATGCCTTAAAGAGTTGAAATGGGAAGATAGGACAGTGGTGAAATGAGGAGCAAGCAGGTGGAAGAACAAAGAAAAAGTAGGGGAGAGAGATAGGACAGAAGTATAGCTGTCCATTTCTTAACTGTTAAAGTGATTATATTTGGAAAATATTAACTGAATTTAGACTGTCACCTCCAGAGAGGGGGTGACCACAATGCAATCATGTTGTATAGCCAATTGGACCAAATCACGTATGTCATGAAGTCGTGTATGAAATGGAGAGCTATGCATTGGATGATTTATTTTGGGACGGGTGCCCACTTTTTTTTTTTTTTTTTTTTTTTTTTTATGAGATGAATTTTGGGGAAGGGATGCAGGAATGTCTGGGTGAGGTAAGATGGGTAGGTGAGGAAGCAACTGCAAACAGACAAGACAAACAAGACAACAGATAGGGATAGTGATGGACACAAAAGGTTGTAGAAGCCATTGTTGAGTTGACAGTGGGGACATCTCAAACCCATGGTATGTCAAGCTGGGTGACAGTGAGAATCAAGTACTCACCCACTGGACTGTCATCATTGTCACCTCACTCTGCCACTGGCTGGAGTGCTTGACATCTCCATCTCCTCCTGGTACATGGCAAAATGAGGGCCAGCAGCCTCTCCAGCTGGAATAGGCATGCACCAAAAGTGTGATGCACAACCATACATACCATCCCTGGCAACTCAGCATGAGTGAGAAAATCACCACCTCTGCCAATGCTCCAAAATCACCACCTCCGCCAATGCTCCTAAAGGTTACCACTGGACCAGGGCAGGACATTGGAGGGGCAGCAGAGGTGGTGCTGCCAGCTTGGCTCCAAGATGTGCTGGGTAATGGTGCTGGAGCCAATGGATAGGGGGCAGGCAGATCTTGTGGGGCAGGCCTACCCTGCTGTGCTGTGGAGCATTAGTGATGTGCTACACATGGATGACATGGACACATTTTGACGAAATGTAATAAAATTAAAAAATAAAATGCAAAAATAACATAAAATAAAATAAAAAGTGAGTTAAGGGCTGGGGTGAGAAAAAAAAAGAAAAAAGAGATAAGATTTGTACCCTCATATGTGACATACAATGCATTGACATAATTATTTGACTGTATTATCTTAATTTTTAAATTTAGGATTACCATCTCCTGACAGATAACTTTTATTTTTAAGACTACCAGCTCCTAACGGATGCACACTATACTACAGACTGCAGAAAGTACTCCTTGACATGTCCATATGCATACCTCTCAACTGTCCATATATTCACAGGATGTCCAGATGTTTTCCTTTTCAAATTTGTGACTTTCTGCCATATCAGTGGGATGATCTCTGGACTTATGTGACTCACTATTACATACATTTGAGTGCATGCTTCTCAGTTGTCCTGATTTGAGCAGAGTGTCCAGTTTTTGTCACATATTTGTAGTCTTTTCCTCATAACATTTTTGTTTTCTGTCAAATCATTGGCATGTTATTATTGAGGGAAGTCAGAAACAGATGACTGACAGTTGAGTTTCATACCTCATGCTCTTCAGAAAGTTCATGCTAATGTTCAACCTATTTATTCCATCAACTTTCTAGGTTTGGAAGTGCAATATTAAAAATCTGTCCCTATTTTGGCCCTTTGTCCCCCCATTATGTATGCCTTTGTCCCCATATCTTGCTTAAAGGGGATGACAGGAATGTTTGAGTTTCATTCTACCACATGTCTATGTGGTATCTATGGCAAATATCTCTCTATTTCAGGTTAAATATCCTTGCATTATGTTGCCCTTTGTCGAGATATGTCACAGTAACAGATTCACATGCATCTGTGAAGCTCTGGTGGTCACTGTGGCATTCCGCCCAAATCCACGGACTGTAGGTGCTCTGCTTTAAACAGAATTGTATCCACATTTGCTTACACGTTTTCTGGCCAACAACACTGTTGCCACTGTTGCCAGCCACGTAACCTAACTTAGGCAAGCCATGTGTCATTAATATGCATTACATGCTACCTCTCATAGCACCATCGCACAAACATGTAAACTCTGTGTAGGCCCTGGGCAAAGCCTAAATAGAGTTTATTGAATCCTGGAGGTAGTTTATTACTATCACATACTTTTTAAAACCCTTCATACCCAATCACTCTTTTCACTGTAAATTCTTAATGTATACTTTCTCTACCTACCTCACATTTCTCTTAGATGCATATCTAGCACTAGTTACTTGGACTTATCATAACCTTTCATCATTTGGCAATGTAAATATATGCAAAACTATATATTGTTATATATAGACTAAACTCCTTATCTTCCAACCCACTAAATCTAACCCAATTATCCCCCCATTTAATATTCTAGCCAAAGACAATACTGTCATCTGCCCAAAAGAACACACCAAACTACTTGTTGTTGAGATTGATAACAATCTCAGATTTGACACTCACATTTCTATTACCATAAAAACGGTTCACCTAGGTGCATTGTACAGAAACAAACAATTCCTCACTAAGACAGACAGGATTTCTGCTGCCAATTCCTACCTAATCTCCATTTTACTCTACACCTCTCATGTACTTACCTTAGACAAACAGACATAAACAAGTTCAGGACTTGCTACAATAAAATTGCTATGTTTGCCACTGGTACATCTTATCATAGTCACCACTGTACCGCACTTACAGAACTTGACTGGCTTGAACTGCCTCAACTTCGTCACCTGAATCAACTCTCCCTTGCCCACAAGTAAGTAAACCATCTTAAAGTCCCCTCCCTTCAAAACCTTCTCCATCCCTACTGCTCCACTAGACATCTATGTTCCAGCAGCAAAAATCTACTTCTAGTGACCAAACCCAAGAACTCAGTGGGAGAAGCACTATTCTCCTGCATCATATACAGATTATGGAACAATCTCTTCCCCCTCTATAACCACACTAACGTCTTGCAATCACTTCAAGACTGCACTAAAAACACACTTAAAAAGTCTCTGGTTATGCCCATGCACCAATCCCAACCAGTAACCCTCCTTTTACCTCCCCTTCCTCTACCCTCCCCTAGCCACCCTGCCTCACACCATCTGATTACTGCATTCCTTCCTCTGCAGGCTCTGGCTCACCCTTTACCCTTCCCTTCCCTCCTCACTCAATCTCTCAGACCTGTTATAACATGCTTAAATACCTCACTTCATCTCAACTCCAAATACATATCCAACTGACTTACACCTCTCTTACTCCTCTATCTTGCCCTTCCATCCCATTAGCCATACTGTCTTGTTCCACCTTTGTGTGGAGCTTCTGCTTTATATGTGCTTGAGTTTAGTGCAATATTTGTGTATAAGATTTAGGTATATGAGTTTAGAACAGTATCTGTTTGAGTTTAGTACTATCTGTATATACATCCTACCTTTATTCCTAGCCTTTAGCTAGATATTGGTATATCTGTTCATAAGTATATTTCATATTGTATGTATAGCTAATGTTTGCTGCAGTATGTATTATTTGCTATTGTAATGATATTCAATTGTTCATGTACTCTGCTGCTCATTTATTTTTCTGGGGAGCTTTTCTCTCCCGGCCACCATTGAAAAAGGACCTGTGTTCAGTTGGAATTTCCCGGTAAACAAATGTAAATAAATAAATAAATAAATGCTGCAGTAAATATAACAATACGGAGAGAATCATACTCTACCTCACTTCAGCCCCATGACATATGCGCCTTCCCTAAATATATATCCAATAACCTTACTTATTCTTTGTTCTAGATTCACTGACATTCTTCTTTTAATCTCTTCTCCTGTAGGGAGCACTTTTACACCTAAGTTTTTCCTCACTACTACTCACCTGTAGGAGTCTAACCTCTTCCCTAACAATATCGCTAATCTTAATGACAAAAATATATTCTAGGATGGTATACAAAGCACAGTTCCTTTCAAAATTCCTAAAATGTATGCAAAAATTGTGTTAGTATGTAATTCATATCTTGCATTCCTAACACGCCATCATTATCAAATACATTTATACATTTATGCTAATCTTTGATCCTCTAACTCCCCAACACTGCATGAACTCTCTTCACCTTTAGGCTAGCCTTACCATTATTAATAAAAATAGGTCTGGGTATACCTCTCAGAAGATTTTCGGAGACTGTCCAGATTTTTACCTCATATTTTTGGTCTGTTCCTCATACAATTTGTGTTTTTTCTGACAAATCACCAAGAATGACTTCACTAAATAATGGCATACAATGCATGCTAACGCAAATTATGTTATTCTAGCAACTTTCTATAGTCATAAGAGCAATATTTAAATTCTGTCCCTATTTTTGGGCCTTTGTCTCCCATTATTTTAGGCTTTTTCCAGATTTCTTGCACTAAGAGGTTGAGAGGTATGGTTCTAGGGATAGGTGCAACAATGCATTGTTCTCTTCTGTTATACTACAATGTATGATAGCTCTCCATTTAATTTGATCATATTATACTCAATTTATTATGATCCTTAGAACTCTGGGTATTATACAGAGTTTTGTTCTCCATCAACACTAGGTCACCCCCCAATTACCATTTCAAAGTCTTCTAATCTCACTGACAAAACCCCTGGGCATCCTATTAGCTTATCTCAGTCACAAAGATTACCTCACTCATGAAGCACAAATATCATCACACCTGTATCCTCTCCTGCATTTGCTGTTACTGAGAATCATCTGTACTGCATGTCTGCACTATTAAGAGTCCAATAAACCTGTAGAACATCCCAGAAATGTCTTAATAATTGGTGACTCCATGGTAAAACATACATGCATGGTATGCGAATTACATAGGGAAATGGGTCCATAATTTTCTATGCAATCCTTCTTTCCCTTACCCTTATAAAATACCACCATTTCAGCTTCTGCTATACAGGTTCGGAGCTTTCTAAAATATTATTAGAAAGCTCCCCTAACTTGGCTGCTATTTCTTATCTAACTACTTTATTGAAATCTACTTGGAATTCATCCAGAACACATACTTTTCCATTCTTCATACAACAGCATCCTTCTAGGCATTCATCTCCTTTTCTTCATGTTCAGTATAGATCCCCATCCATTCTTCATGCATATCATCTTCTGATACCATTTTTATATAATGTCATGTAAAATACATGAAAGTGTCCTTAATTTATTCATTCATTTATTGCTGCCAACTACTCATCTTCCAACATCATTCCAACTATTTGTTTTAATTTTTCTGCTCCTTCAGCTTCCAGACCAGCAATCTGATCTCCAGATCTTGCCCATTCTTCAATATGACTCTCTTCTTTCTACATCTACTTGCAGTTGATCTTCCTCTACTATTCTTAACTGCTCCTTGCACTTTCCAGACCTCTAAATTCTATCTTCCCCTTGTGCCTTAAATACTAGTGCTTGCTCTCCTTTCAGTTGCTCTTCCAATGCTGTTACCTTATTCATTCCCGCTCTATTTATCATACCTCTGCATCCAGTCATTTAGCTCCCTATATTGCCATCACACATTCCCATCTCTTTATTCCATTTTTACTATTTTCTGTTTTTATAGGATGGCAATTCACCTTATGAAACTCCACATCCATTTTGATTGCACTGTACATCTTCACTTTTTTGAGATTCATCTTCATCTGTTCAATGCTTCATGCCTAATTTCCCAAGCCATTCTAACTAAAGTCTGGCCTCTTCTGTTTTCCATGATATCCCCTTATCTAGTAGAATTTTATTAAGTCTTCTTGCTTACTTTAACAAGGTCATAAGTACTCTTGACAGTGTTTAGGCCCATTTGCCGACAAGGAAAACTGATTCTGTAATACAAGGTTCAAATTTCAAATCTCCTGCCCAATTGCCAGTATTTTCCTTATAGCTATCTAAAGTAGTTGACTGATGAATTTCAATAAGTATGTTATTCCATAAAACTGCCATATAGTTTGCTATAAATAAATACTGTAACCTGGTTTCATATAAATAAGTCACACATTTCATAGTATTGTGCTTTAGTTCTTTATCATTTTGTACATCTATATATCAAATGAGATTTGTATTATATCATCATGATTAATTTTCCTCTTATGTCCCTGTAACTTAAAGAATAAACATTAAGGTATTTATAGCAGTATCTGTATGCAAGATCTTTTACCAGAGTGATTGTTTTAGTGATTTTACCTCAAACATTCTTAACAGTTTTCACCCGATCTTAATGCAGATACATGACATGATGTTATATTCTATGATAGGCCTTGTAAACAGTAGTCAGGCAAATTGTATCTGTGGTGGTTAACATTTTCAGTAAATAATCCATCAATTTTGTAGCCTCTGTACTGATCTGTTTTACAGGCATTCTGAATGAAAAATCAGAAGTAATAATAATACCCAAATGTTTATATTGGTAAACTTCACTAAGTTCTATTTTATCTAAGTAAAGTGGATTATTTTGCATTTTGACTAAAATACATGATATCACATTTGTCTAAACTAAATTTTAACCTGTAAGAGGAGACTGGTTACCTGGTGATTTCATGTAGGCATTTAATTCTTCAAAATTGTTTGTGTTTTGTATGACAAATCTCAACTTACAGTTATCCATGTACTTTTGTATCCATAGATTTCTGTTTCCTGTCATGGTTTAAAAGACTGAATTAAATAGTATAGGTCCCGGCACTGATCCATGTGGAACATCCATACTACACATAAATTGTTTTTCCTTACCCTAGTTTATCTTCACACACCTAATAATCATGACTTCTACATACATTCTTTCTACCTTTTCTGACCCTCCCAAATAATTGTCCTAGCTCTGGAGCCAAGACCACATTATAATTTCTAGACACTTTTACTCTACCACCCACCCCTTTCAACTTCTCAGTGTCATTTATGAATTTGCCCATGCTTGTTGTGCCATCTTCATTTTGGCTAAAATATGTGGCTACATTTAACCTTTATTACTCATGTGTACAGATATTTACAACCCATCTCCTGACACCATTTAACACTCTATACAGAACATCCCTCCACTCCCGTTGCCCATCGTTATATCCACAACTCTTTTCATCATTTTCTTTATGCTATCCATTGTAAACCATTTTGTTACCTTTTCTGTATTTTCCCAATTTTTTCCTTCTTCTTAGCTTTAATTCCTGTAAGCATATTATATCCAATATTTATTTTCTAAATGTATAAACTGCTCTTCTGAGCCTGAAAGAAGTCTTTAGCTGTGATCAGTAGTTTCACCAGTGCTACCACAGAAGTGATAGGCGTAAGCCACCAAAGGCCATTAATTTTAGAAATAGCCCAAACAGTGCCTCAGGCTACTCTAATTGTAATATGTTCGTGAAACATCCCCTCATTTTCTGACACATCCACTGGCTATCTTTCCTAATCTGCTCCCTTTGCATACAGTATGCCAATCCACTCAGCTTTGCTTATGGTTATTCTTTTGTCAATCTCATTCATTCTTGCTCCATATATTTCTACCATTTTTCCATGTTAATCTCTGTTTTCTTATAAATATTTACTTTGAATGTTGTTCTACTCATAGTACTAATGCAGATACCTAATATTTTAAACAAAAGCCTAGGAATAGTAACCCAGACTAAGAATATTATACAATTCAAGAATTATAGCAATAGCTATGCACAACCCTATCAACCATAATTGTTTTCTGTTCAGTAAACCCCTCAGATCTAGAGCCATAACTAGGGTGGATGCCGAAGGTGCAGGCTACTAGGGGTTATAAGCTGCTAAGGGTTGTTTTTCCCAGGTGCCATTAATACAGACATACAGTATCAGCATTGCTATGAGGATATTATAGATTCATAAACGAATATTGCATGTCTAGTTAATTAAATGTAGTAACCTCCTTGTTGCATTTATTGTTTCAGAGTGCATACAGTTGTTTTTTCTTTTTTTTCAGCATTGAGAAGATCACCCCCCCCCCCTTTTTGTTTCATTCTCATCTTTAACTTGTGTGTGTATATGTGTGTATGTTTGTGTATCTGGAGATATGAGGAAATACACAGATGTATCCACTAAATCACCTCCTAAAGCAGTGTATTAGAAAACTCATATTTATATATCTAACTTCCCACATAACACAAAATAATTGAAAAAGCTTAACTACCGGCATAGTATGCTAATAACAAGAGTAAGTAGACACTTTTTTATTTTGCGTCATATAAACAATAGGGTTATAGAACATGGAAGGTACAATGCATTTTGGCTTAAAACTAATAGCTATATCAAGCAGCTAAAGCTTATAATGAGACAACAAAAATAATTACATACCACTACATACTAGTTGACAACATTCCATGTTTAAACAACTTCCATCTTGAAATCCTTTAGACTTTGTTGTGTATCTCAGAAAAAATTCAAATCTATACACTGAACTAAAAAAGTTATGAATAATAACATGCATCTTTATTTTGGGTTCCTTGAAAACCTTTGGTTATTAAAATTATTGGGTTGTGTCAAACCACTCAGTCTATGCATTTTTTTTTTCAATAATAATTTTTATTGTTTTCTTATATTCCATACAAAATTAAAACAATACAGAAAATTAAGAAAAAAACTACCAACTAATGTAACTAACACTAACTCCATAAACATATATACAATATTTACATAAATGCTTCCAAGTAACACATTGAATTATACACAGAGTATAAAAGTGGTTAAGATCAATTCGAGTAATAAAAAGTTGCTGTTACAGTCTCTTAAAAGTGTAGAAATTCTTGCTAAATTCAAATATAAGATGTTACGCTAATACGATATGAAATACTTGTTCCCATATTTTTGGATTGTTAATATTTTTATTATGTTGGTTCAAAAGTACTTTTTGAGCTACTATATGCCTCATTGCTAATACTCTAAAATTATTCCATGATGTTTTGGATGGGTCCAGTTTTAATTCTCTCACCTTCTTTATAACATTCACAACAAAAAATGAAAAAAAGAAGAAAAGGATCTGCCATTTTCCATGCACAACATGAGCAATTCCCATACTCTGTACCTCTCTTATCAGGTAGCAGGGATCCTGAACACCTTCATTCATTTGTTGAGGTACAGCCCACAGTGGCAATCTGACTCTGACAACTACCCTAATTTGATATGGTGTTCTGGGGTTGAAAGAGAGAGAGAAAGGAAAAAAAGAAAGAAAGAAAGAAAGAAAGAAAGAAAGAAAGAAAGAAAGAAAGAAAGAAAGAAAGAGAAAAAAAGAAAGAAACTGCATATTATGGCTGTATAAGATGTTTCTCTTCACAGTCATCTTCCTTATCAAACATGTCTTAGTTGCTGGAGCAGAAATTCCAGATAATAACTTGTGGCTCAGGCAGACTACACCTTACCATCTGATCGTCAGTCACATTTCCTTTCTTCTTTTCATTTTTAATACTGATGATACCTTCTGTAGTCGTGCCTCTTGTCTCTATCACTGAACCCTTGAGAGCCAGTTTGATCAGGAAAAAAGACTGCCAGTACAACATATGTAAAGGCACTAAGTTGGTTCACTTGGGAATCTCTTTCTGATGGGTCTTTTCTTTCTCCCACCAAGCACTATTTTCTCCTTCTTCTCATTAGTACTTTGTAAAAAAATCAAGTTTTCACGTCATTTAAATAAACTTAACATAACTTGCCAATTTAATTTTCACTACAGCAGACTATACAAGTCACACAGTCTTCACCATTTGTTTCAAGTGCCATATTGCCAAATGGAAACTGTCTTGCATTTTATATAGCATTGTTGAAAGTGTTCCACAATCTTAACTTTTGGACAAGACCTGCTAGCTTTCAGCGTTATACTCTTGCCAATTGTTAAAATGTTATACTGAGACTCCATCTGTATGCTGGAGGTGGGTTAGATGGGTGTAAAAGACCCCACTGCAGCTATCAAAATGAGTAAGGGTTCTTTGAGAAAAAAATACATACAATACTATTTACAAATTTACATATTTACAAATATATACAGTGTACAATTTTGAATTCCTTTCCATTATTGTCATGCTATTTTATATATATATATATATATATATATATATATATTACTTTTCTTTATCATGTTAATCTTCTGTCATTATCTTATTTGACCCCCACTCTTGTTTTGACAACTATCATCTAATTTTTCTTATTATTACTGCTAGTGTCTATTTGCCATTTAACATGATTTCCTTTAGTCTTTCATTCCAAATGGTCCATACAATATAAATTAGCATTTTATCTATTTTTCCAAGATATTCCTTTTTATGGCTTTAATATTCCTACATAATCATGTCCATATTTATTATATTTACCTTTTTTACATTTTTCAAATATGTTTTCTTTTCACAATTTTTCCCACAATTTTGCAACCCTTATACATTGTAATAAAATGTGTTATGTGGTTTCTTCTTTACCATAATATATGTAAAGTCTTTCACTGATTTTTATATATGCCATCGTTCACTTTACTGGTAATTTATTAATCACTAATCTCCATAAAAAAATCTTGATATTCAATTTTCTTATTAACCACGATATTTGCACTTTTATAGCTTTAACTTTTTCATTCTCTAAATCAATCCAAGGATTAACATAATAATATTTTATCATGATATATTTATACCACACTTTCCTCTCAGATTATATTTCTTTGATTTTTTTCATAAAATATATATTTTTTTATAAAATCTCATTACTTCATTTAAACATACTTGTTCTCTTTTGAAAATTTTTAACATTTCTCAATGATGCTTATGTTTATACTTAAGCAAAGTTACTATTAACTTTTAATTTTTATCATTTATCAAGATCAGGGTGGCCACGGCGGTGTAGCGGTTAGCGTTGCCACCTCACAGCAAGAGGTTTTCCTGTTTGATCCTCCGCTGGGGTGCCTTCTGTGCAGAGTCTGCATGTCCTCCCTGTGGTTGCGTGGGTTTCCTCCAGGTGTTCTGGTTTCCTCCCACATCCTAAAGACATGTTGTAGGTGGATTGGACACTCTAAATTGGCCCTAGGTGTGAGTGGGTGCATGTTTGTGCCTTCTGTGGAAAGTTGGGTGCCGGGCTTGCAACTCGACACCATAAAACTCCACTGCCAATCATGAGCGGGCAGGTGCTCCGCTGTGGCAATCCCTAACCGGGAAAAAGCCGAAAGAAGAAAAAGAAGAAGAAGAATCATTTATCAAGATCAGAACTTTATATAAATTTCAAGAAGTAGAATAAAGAACTCGGTTTATTAATCCTAAACCTCCATTTTCTTTGTGCATATATTACACTTCTGTCTTCACTGTAGTCAGTCTTGAACCCCATATGAAAGAAAATAAAATTACTAGTAGTATTACTTTTTCATAGACTATTGTCAACATATAGAAGCTAGCTAAATATGCAATCATTCCCAGGCTAACCAAATTAATAAAATAAACTTTTTTATTAAATGATAGCTTGTATGTTTTCCATAAACAACAACACGCCTTTGTTTCATCTACTATCCTGTTCTGTTGTTGCTCAATTACATTTCTACCCCTGAATCTTACTCCTAACACAGAAATTTATTTCATTGAGAAAGATAATCTTCCTATCTTTACTGTATCACCCAGTCATTTACTTTTTTTCAAAGTGGTGTATATTATATTCAAAACTTGATGTATATAACATATAGCTTCTTTCATTCAGACTTTGCTTCTCATAGTCAATATAATATCCTGTGCATAAGTAAACATGACTGGAATTTGTATCCCTTCATTAGTAATATAAATAGCACCTCTCGTGCAAATTTATATCTCTGACTAATACATTCATAATAAATACAAATAATATACTACTCATAGGACATCTCTTGATGTAAGTCATTCTTTATATCTATTTCTTTGCTTAACCATCCATTCACAAAAATTCTTACTTTATTATATGCAGAACAGCATAGATTCTTATTTTTTTTTACTAATGTTATATTCTTCCATAATTGTCCACAAAAGTTCATGTTGTACTGTATCTACAAATTTATTTAACTCTCCTATCATGATCTTGGTCTTATCAGTCCTGTTTATAGTATCATCCACAATTTTCCTTACCATGCATAATGATTCTTGACATAATTTTCCCTTTAAACTATATATGCTATATTTTATAATACTTTTCATTTTACTTTCCTTTCTCTTCTGAATTATTTTCCTAAAAATATTTTACTCTGTATTGTTTAATACTATAGGTCTTGAATTTTCTATTTTATTTTTATCTTTTTTTTCATATAAATTTAAGTATACCACTGCATAAATCCTTACACATAAAATTCTCATTTAACTACTCGTTCATATCTTTTAATAAGTATGTTTTTTGCCAAGTTGTAAAATTCTATAAAATTGATATCCTATTCCAACTGATCCTGAAACTGACTGTAAATTAACTTTATTACCTTATCTAATTCATATAAGGAAATCTCATTTTCCTATGCCTTATTTTATTGTTCTGTCAATTTTTTGACATGCCATTTTTTTTTGCATTTTCTTTCTATCTTGAAACATTTTCTTTAATTAATTTATTACAGTATTCATAATTTGTTCCTGAGATCTTCTTACCTCTCCTCTATCATCTTTCATTTCTTTCATTATATTAGTATTATCTTTAACTATGCTACTCAAATATGCTGATACCTCTGCTTTTTACCTTGTAAATAATATATTTGCTTAAATAATATTTTTTTTTATTTTCTTTTGATTCTTTTTATAAATACTCTGTTCTGTCACATAATATTCTCTATTGCTCCTTTCAAAGCCATTTAAAGATCCATACACATTGTTTTATAATTTATTTTTCTCTTTTCTTACATTTTCTATTTTTCTTTTAAATCTAGTCACCACTTACACCAGTTTTTAGTGCACTCTAATGGAAATGTGATCTTTCCTTAAACACATACTTATTTTTTTCCATTTTATCCCATAATTTCTCATTTATTCTTTTTATTCCCAATTTGATGTACTCCTTATCTTCTTGATCTGAAAAGCCTATTACAAGTATTTCTCCATTAGCTATATTTAAATCTTGAGATATAATGAAATAATGTACTTCTTTCTTATATATACCTTGACTATATGTTCACAAATTATTGTACGTTTTTAAATTGCCGCATTTCATTGACATATCTGTGCTGAAACTGCAGTAAGAAAAGGCTGCTACTGTTAGTATCAGCTCTTTATTAATGTCAATAGTTCGAGCTGCTTCAGTTGCATTTTTATTTACATATTAAAGCGAGACTTTGGGGATTACTCTTCTTTTCAAGTAAATGTGGGCTGAAAGCTGAAAATACGGTGGTGCTTTCCATTATACTGCAATTCCTGGGAGTATTGACAGCTGCTAAGTACAGGCAGATAAACTGAATACACATTTTCAGAAAACAGCAAAATCAGATGGGATGTGCAAATGAATAGTGCAAAGAAAAGGACGAAGATAGATTGGAAAAGTTCCCAGCTCTGCATCCTGCCTATTTCAAATCCAAAACCTAGAGTCTACCTGCCTGCTGGCTATGGACCCCTTTCAAAATAACCTGAACTCCCACCGGACTGCTATCCTAGCACCCTTCCAGTAAAGAAGTAGACACTTCCCAGCTCTGCATCCTGCCTATTTCAAGTCCAAAACCTAGAGTCTACCTGTCTTCCGGCTACGGACCCCTTTCAAAATAAACTGAACTCCCACTGGACTGCTATCCTAGCACCCTTCCAGTAAAGAAGTAAATATGTATGTGTACTCCCTAAACTGGCAGTAAACCATATGCTTGACATTTTTTTACTTTTGGTGATTAAAAGCTCGCTTCACAACCAGGACAGCCAGCAGCCATAGCCCCTCTCTACCCTGTAGCTAGCATAATTTCTCTTCTCACTAGCACAAGCCCCTTCTCCTGAGTATTTTCTCCCTTCCCAATACCTTGACCAGCCTTTCTCCCAGATAGAACTTCCATTGTAATACATAACCTGTCCACTAGGTGGCACCCGTATTTCAGTCAGTCCCACACCTTATTTATTTAGCCCTCTGGCTTATAATATTAATACATCTCAACTCGGTTTTTCTAAGCCCTGCTCTTAACATACTCTCAGCTTTATATCCTACTTTTACAATTATCATCTAGCTAGTCTCTAACCTGCTCTACTACTGTATTCCCACTTATCTATACATAACTAAACTTACCTTAATAAACCACTTCCACTGATTGTTCCTCTTGAGCTCTTTCCTTCTTTTGTGTTTGGCTCTATACTTATCTCTGACATTCTCATTCCCTGTTTGTCTACATCCTTTCCTCACCACAAGGTTTCTGTGTCTATTCTCTAATTTCTCTGTGCTTCCCCTTCCCCCTATCCAGTCTCTTACTGTTGGCTTATCTCTTATTTTAGCCTTCTGACTGTGGGAGGTCTATTTCTCCACCCTCTTTATCTGCCCTCTCTGTGACTCCCCCCCGTTTTCCACCCCCTACTACCCCTGTATTTTATAAATATTAGTGACTCCTCTAGGTGCCATCTTTTCCTTCCCTGGAATTGCCCCTGGCTGCTATGCGCTCCTGGTCCTGGTGCCTGTGACTGCTGTAAGTGATGTATTGTACCTTCCTTGTACTTTTTAGCTGATTTCTCAATGTAGTAGCATAGAAGCATGTTTTAAATGCTAATTTTTGCTTCAGCTACACAAATGCTGGATTCCTACTGTTGCAGCGTGGTAGCATGTTTTACTTATTAAGTATTACAGTCTTGCCAAGCTGTGACTCGGTTCAAGTGCTTAGAAGTGTTATATTCTTTGTGTATTTCTTTAAAAAGTTTTCTAGTTCTCTATGTGCTTTGAATCATTGTAATACTGTCCATGATTGCTAAATAACAGGACTTAATGTGCTAGATTGCATAAGACCAAAAAGGTTGGTCTGTGTTTGCGTCACCCACATGGAGCTACTAGAAGCAACGAAGTGCGCAAAGGTGAAACTTCCAGTACTACAGTTGCTGTTCAGCAAATAATTTTTAATTTCCCATTCGTTTTAGCTATTTCAAGGGGTCTTTGTCTAAACTACATCTATAACTACTTTGTGAAGGTTTTACACCAGATTGTAAGGCTGTGGAGTCCATTAAGCACCATGCCTTTCTTAGCGTTCCAGCCCTTTACCTGGAAACGCTGTACAGCTACATGTACTACTCCTCTTATTGACCTGAATCTAATATTAAGTAATAAGGTTTTACTCCAGATAAGTAGGTTGTGGAGCTATCTAAAGCACCACGCTTTCCTAGCATTCACCCCATTGAGGAATGCTGTGCTGCCAGGTGTACCACATCTTTTTCTTCGTTCATTACAGCACCATGCTTTATGAACACTTCCAGCTCAACAATGAGAAATGCTGAGCTGTTATGTCCGCCTCTTCATTTAATCATACTTTATTTTAACTTTAAATCAGAAGAATAACCCATAGGAACTAGTTCAGTTTTCAATATTCCCAATCCAACTTATGCCAAGCTACCTCTGTGAAAGAATGCTTGTAAGGATTCTATAGGGGAACTAAATGCTAACTTATTTAATAAGGCTAAGCTTTGAATAGCCTCTAAGAAAGTGCATAGCTTCCATTTAGTGTTTTTCACGTGGGCAACACAAGACAGCAGCCTCCCTATTAGTTATGAAAGAAGCTGTATGTGGAAAGTAACTCTGTCTGAAGTTCTTGTTTGGTGTACTGCTTAAGGTAAATGTGCCTATTAGTATTGAAATAGTGCACATAGTCAAAGTTACATTTTTGTTTCAGCACTAGTAAAGCTGGATGTGCATATTATTACTCCTGTAAATACTGTACCCCAGGTGCCTACTAGTCAGTCTGCATATAAAAAGCCAATATTGTTGGTAGAATTTGCCTACATTAATACTTCTTTAACTGAACAATGGCACTACAGTATCACTAAGATTCTCCTAGTAGCCTTATGTTTAAAGACTTATCAAGGGCTCTGTTGCAGTGTATTGAGTGTTTGTTTTAACCTACATATATAACTTTTAGCAGTACTGAATGAATGTAAATTATTGCCATACCCGCATAATATAACTTCCTGTACTAAGTTTACTTCTTTTTTTCTCCCTCTCTTTCAAATGTTCCCAGCTCTGTATTCTGCCTATTTCAAATCCAAAACCTAGAGTCAACCTGCCTGCTGACTATGGACCCCTTTCAAAATAACCTGAACTCCCACTGGACTGCTATCCTAGCACCCTTCCAGTAAAGAAGTAAACATGTATGTATACTCCCTAAATTGGCAGTAAAGCACATGCTTGACATTTTTTACTTTTGGTGATTAAAAGCTTGCCTCACAGCCAAGACAGCCAGCAGCCATAGCCCCTCTACCCTATAGCTATATTTTCTCTTCTCACTAGCACAGTCCCCTTCTCCTGAGTATTTTCTCCCTTCCCAATTCCTTGATCAGCCTTTTTATCCCAGATAGAACTTCCATTGTAATACATAACCTGCCCACTAGGTGGCACCCTTATTTCAGTCAGTCCCACACCTTATTTATTTAGCCCCCTGGCTTATAATATTAATACATCTCAACTTGGTTATTCTAAGCCCTGCTCTTAACATACTCTCAGCTTTAAATCATACTTTTGCAATTATCATCTAGCTAGTCTCTAACCTGCTCTACTACTGTATTCCCACATATCTATACATAACTAAACTTACCTTAATAAACCACTTCCACTGATTGTTCCTCTCGATCTTCTTCCTTCTTTTTGTCTACCCGCTCCGTTCACCCTGCAGGCTCACTCCGGTCCACTACCCTACCCCCATATCCCACCCACCCCCAGGGGGGTCCTACCTTTATTCATCACATACCCTCCCTCCTACCTAATTACCCAATAGCAACTCCTTCCTCTTCCCCTCCCTCTCCACCAAACATAGGAATTTTCCCTCCCTTTTCCTCCTAATCACTACCTTCTCACTTAAACTCTCTTCACTTCTTCCTCCCTTCATAAACAATTAAAGCCCTCTTCTCTCTCCTCCTATACCTTCACTGCTTTACAGACATCCTCCTTTCTCCTTATTCTCTTATACCATTCTCCTTTTTTTCAATATGCATTTCTTAAGTCACCACTCTCTCTACACCTTGCTTTCTCCTTGTCTTCCTAATTCCTCTCTACTACACCAGCTCATTCTCCTTCACTGCTTATGTAATATTACATACAAAAATAACCTCCTCACAACCCCACCTTCACCTACAATCCTTCTCATATTTCTACTCAATCTCTTTCTGACTTATACAGCCCAACGCACTTCACCTATTCCACCTTAAAATCTTTTCCTCTACAATTAAGATACTGTCTCCTAAACTACTCCTGGATTTTCCAAAACTCACATTATTTAAACTCAAATGGCTATAGGATACCTCCTTCAACAACCTAGCTCTTGCTGGAGATATCCACCCCAACCCTGGTCCTAGTCCTGCTACTTGCAACACCTATCCCCTACCTCATTCCTCCTCCCACAACACCCTAAAATCTTTACCATGAATGCCCAGAGTCTTAACAACAAAGCTCATCACTTTTAAGCTTGGCTATGCCACAACCAACCAGACATCTTAGCAATCTCTGAAACCTGGCTCAAACCCCATATCTCAGATGCTGAGATCCTACCCCTAGGATTCAATATTCTCAGAAATGACAGACCAAATAAGAAAGGGGGTGGCTCTTCCTTAGTATACTCCAACCTCCTCACCTTAATACCTCTACAAACTCCAATTCCACATTTCTAGAACACAGAATTGACTGCTGGACTACTAAAAATGAATAAACACAAGAATATATGCATAATAACCCTTTATATCTCTCCTGGTAACAATATCTCTACCCTTGAGGATATTCTCCTATGGGCCTCTACTGAAATTAAGTATGACACTTATATTTTAGGAGATGTAAATATTGACTAGAACAAAATTAATAGCACCTCTTCCTCCCTATCCATCAACCTCTATAACTTCTCTCAAATAATTCACTCAGTCACCCGACGTAACAAAGTAAATCCCCCTGGTTCCACTTTAGACTGGATCTTAGTCTCTGATCCTAATAAAATAACCAACTGTAGCACAACTCCTGATTCCATCAGCAACCATTTCCCAGCTTACATTCATCACTCAACGACCTCTTCCCCTCACCAGCACCAATATATGTATACCTGTAATCTCAGTAATTTAAATCCCGCATCATTCTCAAACATTCTCAAACAAATGAACTGGAAAATACTAAACCCCCTTCCTCTTGACAATGCTATAGAACACTTCAACTCTGTCTTCCTAGACACTTTAAACTCCCTTGTCCCTCTTAGACACAAGAGGGTAAAAACTAATACAGCTCCTTAGCTATCCAAAGATACTAAGAAAATTATGCACCAAAGGGACAAACTTTGGAAGCTCTACCAAAAAGATAAACTTCCCAATACCCTGCTCCAATACAAACAGCAACGTAAACTAGCAAAACAGCTAATAACCAAGGACAAAATGCCCTACTACATCAAACTCCAGTCCAACAACAAAAACCCCAAGCAATTCTGGAAATCAATAAACTTATAGCTTAATCCAGGATCCAAAAGTAATCCTTGTCCTGACCCAAGCAAATCGGATCATGATCTAGCCTTTGATTTTAACTCATTCTTTTTAGAAACTATTTCTGACCTGACCAGGACCTTCCCCAGCATTAACCCTCCAGTCCCTCTCTCTTCCTCATCCAACCCCACTAATAACTCTCCCCCTTGTTCGACTTCAAACCTGCCTCTACTAACTCCATAAAAAGACTTCTATCCAAACTTAAACCATGCTCTAATGCTCCTGACAACATTCCCTCTGCCTTCCTAAAATGTGCTGCTGATGCCTTAGCTCTCCCAATCAGTATTATAATCAACAGATCTATTAAGGAATTCTACGTCCCCAAACTCTGGCACTCAGCCTATATTCTTCCCCTTCATAAAGGAGGCAAAAACACCAGCATCTCTAACTTCCGCCCTATCGCTCTGCTCTCTCTCCAATTTCTAAAATCCTTGAAAAGTGCATTCATCTTCAAATTATGCCTTACCTGGCCCAAAACAAACTTCTTACACCTACACAATATGGTTTCCACCCAGGTCATAGTACTATAACTGCTCTACTCTCTTTCTTAGAAGCAGTCAATCTAGCCCGAGACTCTGGAAGTCTAGTCTCTACTGTTCTGCTCGATCTGTCCAAATCATTCAACACTGTTTCATACAAACACCTTCTTTATCACCTCTCAAAGCTCCATCTCTCCCCAAACACTATATCCTGGTTCTCCAGTTATCAGATAGACCTCAGGCAGTCAAATGGAAGTACTCTACCTCTTCCTTCTTACCTACCCCAACTTGCATACCACAGGGATCTATCCTAGGACCCATACCACAGGGATCTATCCTAGGGCCCATACCACAGGGATCTATCCTAGGGCCCATGCTTTTCAATATCTTCATAAACAACTTTCATGCTGCCATTCCTGATTCCAAAATTATTCAATATGCAGGTGATTCTACCTTAGTATGCTCTGCCTCTAACCTCTCAGAATTGCTTACTAAAACACATACTGCCTTCTCAACCACCGGAAATTGGATGTGCCAAAACCACCTCTCTCTCAATGCAAACAAATCAAAAATTCTACTTTTCCCTCCCACAGAGTCATTCTCCTACAACAAAAATGCCTTCAAAGTATTAAGTCAAACTAATTTAGCTTATAGAAGTGGTTCCTTCCACTAAACTACTTGGTATTACTATTGACGAACATCTCAAGTTTGATATCCATATTCAACAAAATATTAAGAAAACCCACCAAAAGCTAGGTATGCTGTATAGGAACAATTGCTTCCTCTCTTATACTACTAGGAATACTTTAGCCACCACTTATCTACTGCCTTCCTTATTATATGGAGCCCCCCTGCTAACTAACCTATCCTCCTCTAGTTCCTCCAAACTAGAAAACTCCTATAACAAAATCTCAAAATTTGCTACCATATCTAAACCTTCTACCCATCACTGCCTTACCCTAAGATCCCTAAAGTGGCTTGAACTCCCAAACTATTTAGACTTCCTCCAACTCACCAGTGCACATAGACTTGTATATCACCCAACTAAGTGTCCAGTGCTAACTAATATCCTCCCCCATTACACCACCAATAGAACTCTCAGATCCAAGCATCATAACCTAATTGCTATCTCCAAACCCAAAAGTACAGCAGGCCAACTTCTCCTCGCTGTCTCTCTAGGCAAAAAATGGAATTCCCTTCCTCCCTATCTAAGAACTATCCCAAACTTAGAAAACTTCAAAACTCAGCTTACCAAACACCTGGCCACAAAATGGAAATGCAATTGCCACCATCCAACCTAATCTTCCTTAGTCCATTCCCCTGGGGGTTTTCCCACTCTGGTTTCTAAGCCCTCAACAACTCTCCTTCAGCTATGCTCCTGGGGGTTTTCCCCCTCAGATTCCTAAGACCTCAATAACTCTCCTTCTGCTATGCTCCCACGAGCATTTTCTAAGCTCTCCCTTCTCCATTAGCTATCAATAACTATCAATACAATAACAATAGCTATCGATAACCTCAATAACTCTCCTTCAGCTATGCTCCCACGAGCATTTTCTTTGCTTTCCTTTCTCTATTAGCTGCTTATTTCTTATGGTTAACATTGTAAATATTGTATATAGCTTTCCATTACTAATTTCTTTTCTGAAATTGTGTATGTATAGTGTATCCTCATTTTACTTAAAAGTATGTATATAAAACATCTTTTCACCTAATATCTGAGTGTGCACACTAAAGAAAATGTATAAACAATAAGTCCACACTCAATGCTTTTCTGCTTATTATGCATATTTTCAAGGTACTTACTTGTAACTGTTTCCATATTATGTAAGACTGACATCCGTGTATTTCTGTACCTTATCTGTATTATGTATCTTGGAGCTTTTCTCCCCGGGCCTCCACTGGAAACAGGTCACTCTGACCCAGTAGACTTCTCTGGTAATCAAACTGGAAATAAATAAATAATAAATAAAAATTACATAACTTCAGAAATTTTCGTAACACCATTTACTCTCTTCTTCTTTTTCCCTCTCAAATCAAAACCAAAATATACTGTTACTATTATATTCATATTAATTATTACATAATCCAAAATTTTATGAAGTAAATTTTCCCTTTCTTTATTTATAACATAGGCATACAATGTTATAATTCTTTATACCTGATTATGCCATCTGTGATCTACAATAGTTAATATTCCCATCTTTTCCAAAGCTACATTCAATATTTTCACTGACTTTCTACAAAGTACAGCTATGCCTAAACATTGTTCCTTTCATAGGTTCCGTATTGTATATCCTCTCCAAAGTTTCTTGATTTGTAATCTCTCTTGTGTCAAAACTTTTATATCTTCCAATATTATTACATCAACATCACACTTTAAGATGCCTATTCTTCTACTTGTATTTGTGATACTATTTACATTTACTGAAAGCACTCTAAAGTTATGTCTGTGTTGTAACTCACCAGAGATTGTGTAAATTTAAAATATTTATCTAATTTGCATTATCTATTACCTTTATTTTTCTCTTTTACATTTATCTGTTCTAATCTGCTTCTATTTCTCTTTTCCTAACAGAATTCATTTTACCTTTTGCTATTTTCCAATTTATAAGTTCCTCATCACTTATAGTTTCATAGTTTCATAGTAGTGTACTAGGCTATCTGCCCGGGGGCATTTACAAGCCTAGCCAACAGTGATGTGGCTTTACGCCACCCCATACTATATAGTTGCGCCTCTCTAGTAGTGACACATGTGGAACCCCATTATTTAGTAAACTATACCTCTGTCTAGTAGTGACACTGAGGTCACTCCCGGGGTAAACTTGCGATCTCCCATCCATGCATCGAGATTTTTCTTGAACAGTGCCAATGAAGGGCTCTGTCTCACGTGAACTGGGATTTTGTTCCAGAGTATGGGTAACCTCTGTGTTATGAATCTATCCCTCCAGCATGTCCTATTCATATTTATGCAGAGGTTGAAATCTTTAGCTCGTGTGGTTCTGGTGGATTTGGATTTTTTGAGATGGAGCATGTCCATCAATTCCTGGTTGGACATGGCCCTGTATGTTAGGCACAAATCACCTCTGAGCAGGCGGTATGCTACTGAATAGAGCTGGAGTTTCTTTAATCTAGCTGGATAAGGCACATGTTTTAGACCTATGATCCTCTTGGTGAGGTACTTCTGGGGTCTTTCCAGTTGTTGTATGTGCCGGGTGAGATACATCCCAAATGGAGCATTATATTCGATCATGGGCCTGATGAGGGAGGAATACAGAGGTACAATGACCTCCTTTGATCTGGATGAGAATCCCTTCATGATGAGATGGGCAAGGTAGAAAGTCTTTCTGACCACTTTGGCAACATGGTTGTCAAAGGAGAGGTCACTATCGACTTGAGTCCCCAGGTCTCTGATTACATCTTCTGTATTCAGTGGATTATTGTCTACGTGATAGTTTGTGGGTACTGTACTTTGTTTTTCCCAAAGGGGATGACTATACATTTTTTGGCGTTAAGTTTGAGGCCATGATTCCGGCACCAGTTGTCCGTTTCAGTGAGACCTTTCTGTAGGATGTGTGTGTCAGCAGGTGAATCCACTATGGCGCCCAGTTTGCAGTCATCTGCAAACTTTGTCAGCCATAATCCTTCCATATTTGCTTTCAAATCTGAGAAATAAATGCCGAATAGGAGTGGACCCAAGACTGAGCCCTGTGGGACACCACTTGTGATGGGTTTTGAGTCTGACATGGCTCCAGCAATTTTAACCTTATGGGTTCTGTTTTTAGCCAATTTGCTACCCATCTTGTGACATATGGATTTACATTTAGGCTGCTGAGCTTGTCAATGATGCCAGAGTGTGGTATTGTGTCAAAGGCCTTAGCCAAGTCCAAATAGGCAGTGTGGACAGCCTTGCCCTCATCGATGGCACTAGTGACTGTCTCAAAGAAGTCAACCAGGTTCAAGAGGCAGGATCTGCCTTTTACAAAACCGAACTGTGTGGGATCAAGGGTCTGCAGATCACCAATGTCGCCATTTATGAGTTCCATGATGATCCTTTCCATAGCCTTACAGATCAGGCTGGTCAAACTTATGGGGCGGTAGTTACCTGGGTCAGTTGAATTTCCCCCTTTGTGGAGTGGGACCACTGTTGCTGTGCGCCAATGTTCAGGTACATATCCTGTAGTGAGGCTAAGATTGAATAGAGTTCTTAGGGGCGGGTTTAGTTCATCTTGGAGTTCACGTAACACGCAACCCGGATACCATCGGGTCCCATAGATGCTGTGTTTTTTGCCTTGTTGAGTGCTGATTTCACCTGTGTGTCTGTGATGACAGGTAGGTTACATTCAGCAGGGATAGTTACTTCATCTTTAGGGGGTGAGGGAGGGGAGAAATTTGCACTGAACCTATCTGCCAGAATGTTGGCAATGTCAGTAGGGTCAGTGAATTTTTTGTTATTGTGTACTAGCTCAGAGCATATCTGAGAATTTCCTCCCAAGGTTCTGACATAATTGAAGAAGGCTTTGTGATTGTCTTTGGTATCCTTGGCAATCTTTTTCTCAAAGTTTGCTTTAGATGTTTTTATGAGAGAGCGTAGTTTTTTACTTGTGCTGATCAGGAAGCCTTTCCCTTGTGGGATTTGGCTCTGTCCTGCAGCAGCTTCCTTCTTTTGTTGTACAGTTTGTTTATAGCCGGGGTCCACCAAACCGGGCGTTTTCCCTTGGTGGAGAGGGTCTTGGTTTTAGTTGGGATTGCCTGCTCCATGCATTCCTGGAGATGTCAATAGAAGGCTTTTGTGAAGGATTCAGCATTTTGGGATGTCGTTTCCATTGACCCAGTAGGCTTAAAGGATATCATTTCCGACTTAAGGAGCTCAAAGTCAGCTTTTGAAAAGTTTTTCACTGTAGTCTTTTGTTCTGGGGGTGGGGGTGGGATATGTACATCCAACATGATCAGTTTTTTCAGAACTTTCTTCTATATTATCTTCTGTTTTGTTTTTCTCTTAATCCTTATCTTTATTTTTACCCTAATCTTGCTTCTCTACTTCCTTCTTATCTTTTATTTAGATTGTTTCTTGTCTTTGTATACTGTCCTCACTTTTGTTTTCTTCTTCCTCATCTATTTTCTCTAGATTACTTTTATGCATCATGACCTGTTTCTCCACAAATATAATATTTCAATCTTATTACAGTTACTTATCAAATGATCACCTTTTCCATAGGGAAAAACATGTTTTCATTTATCCTCAGTATTTTACAAGATGTCCATTACCCTCCACATTTATCATACTAGTGATGTGAAAGTTTTTCTTTTCATTTTTCCATTAGTATAATATGACAGCTCCTTCCTCCAAGTCCATAATCCTATCCTATCATAGACTTTGCTTAAATGTCTCTTCAAGGTGTCTTTTTCAACTTCAGTTTGAAATTGAACGTGTATTTTCTTTTTTTTTTGTTTCTCTGTGAAATGCTTTAACTACATAAGAATTCCATGGCTAAGAGTTCCTTTTTCTTCTCATATCCCCCCCCCAAATTTTGCAGAACAGAACCAATCACAAGAATAATGTCATCCATCACGCACAAAGAGATTGTTAGATTAACCCAAATGTTGTACCTGTCCATTTCTTTTTCTTTTCTTATTCTGAATTCTCAACATAAATTTTCTTTGACTGTTGGCATTTCCTTTCCTCCCGTCATCTCTCATCACTTTCCCTCCAGTTTCTTTAACAGACTAAGCATATGATTTCTTTGTCTGGACATCTTCTTTCAAAATAGCTTCCAATTTCTCCAGTTCGATTTTATCCATAATTCACCCCATTAGACATCTTTTCCACTCTCTGGCTGACTATGCAACAACAGTTCACCCAAAATATCATCCCACAACCCTTAAGACTGGAGTGTTGTTATAACATATTCATCATCATTTTAAATGCTTGCCTCAGATGAAACAAACAAATCCTGCTGAAATAGCTCCCCAGAATCTAGTAGAGCTTCAAACACCACATCAGTGTTTGCCTCTGTGCTATGTGTAATCTTGAATCGCCTTGAGTGCTGTTCTCCCAGCCACCATCGCACTAGGAATGGAGCAAGTACTCCTCCAATAATGAGTATTTTATTTTTATTGATAGACATTTTATATATATATATATATATATATATATATATATATATATATATATATATATGTATATATACATATACACAAACACACACACACACACACACACACACATACACACACATATATATATATATATATATATATATATATAAAAATATTATTTACATATTTACATTATTTAGAATTATTTACAATTATATACACTTTTCACAATATCATATGAAGATATATTCGTGAATAATTTCCCCCACCATTGTTTTCACAATGAATTTAACTTCTTTCAGTCTTTCAGTCCATAATGCCCCTGATACATAAACTATTATTTTGTCCAATTTTCTCACATAATCTTGTTTTTTTTTTCTCACCATAGTAACCATACTCAGTCATGTCCATGTTTATTTGATCAACCTTTTGCAATTCCCTCTAACATTTTATTTTGCATAACACCTCCCATAGTTTATTCACCCTCACACAAGTCAAAAATACAGGTTCCATAGTTTCATATTTGCCACAACTAATACATATTCTATCTTGCATTCATTTGTAAGGCATATTTGCCTTAACAGGCAGATTACTTATTGATAGTCTGCATAACAAATTCTTACATTCATGCATACTTTTATACCATTTATATATGATATGGATTAAAGATAGTTATGAGACCTGTGATTATTACATGTTCAGTGATAACCACTACTATAGACTGTGTAACGGTAACAATAAAGACACCCCTGGAATATATAACAATTGTTGGAGTGTACAGACCACCAAAATCAAGTGCAGATGACCAAGAGGAATTCATACATTTCTTGCATGAAATACAGGAGGGAAGAATAATACTGGCTGGGAACTTAAAGCTACCAGAAACAGAATGGAATAATATTGATTCAACAGCATTAGTAAGGGAATTAATCACAAAGTATATTCAGGAACAACAATTGCTTCAGATTGTAAAAAAAAAAAAAAAAAAAACTACCAGGAGATGGAACGTACTAGACATTGTTTGTGTTCCTAAAGAAATTACTGTTACTTCAAGCCAAGTTTTACCATTGTTGATGTGCAGTGATCATGGGGTTATAAAGGTTAATTTGTTGCTAGATAATTCTGCCAAACTGAAATCTAAACCAATGCACAGAAGGTTAATTACAAATTATATGGAAGCAAAACAGTCACTGTGTATAACTAACTGGAGTGAGGTGTTCAGTGGAAAAAAAAACTGCAGATGGAATGTAGGAAGTCTTTAAAAAGAAATTATTTGAGTACATTAAATCTAAAAATGTTTAACATCAGGATCTATGCATACAATGTCAGGGGGATACATTTCCATAAGAACAAGATACCCGATTAAGGTGCGTGACAAAAAATATAAGAAATGTAAGAGAGGTTGAACTATAACTTTGAAAACTGAAATAAACAAGCTGGACAAACCGGTTAAGCATAATGTAAGACAGCATCAAGAAAAATTTGAAGAAAATTTATCTAAAGATATTGAGCATAATAAGAGACCTTTTTATAGATACATAAGATGTGGAAGGAGTAAAGACATACAAATTGAACTGTGTGCAGATTCCAAAATTTATTCTCAGACTCAACAGATTATAGATATATTTACAATATCTTATGCAAAACAGTTTGGATCCACAAAAGGAGCACTAACTTGTCCTAGTGACATCCAGGTAACCTCAGACACTGGAATCAAATTAGATTTTATTGAACAAGAACTGTTCAAACTGGATCTAAACAGAGCACAGGGAGGAGAAGAAATTAGTAACAAAGACTTGAGAACACTTCAGCAAGAACTTACAGTACTGTTATATCTATTATTCACTAGGTCATATAAATATGAGTTGATTCTTCAAGACTGAAGAATTGCATTTATTAAACCTGTCTTTAAGGGGAAGGGGAGTAGAACAAACCCAGAGTCATATAGACCCTTAAGTCTACTTTCATGTTGTGGAAAAATAATGGAGAATATAATATGGGATAAGTTATTGTCAGAATTGGATACATAGGGATTTGAAACCGTAACGGCATTCATATGTTGAAACTAGATCTATTACCGCCTGTAATATGATGTTCTATATCAATATAACAACCATGAATGAAAAATTGTGCTGTGATGTAATTTATATAGATTTAACTTCGGCATTTGACAGGGTAATACACAAAACACTGATCAATAAATTAGAGTAAATTAAACAATAACCACATGGCCAAAGTGGTTAGAAAAACATTTTATATAGCCCACCTAATCATGAAGGGATTCACATCTAGATCAGGGGAGGTCATCGTGCCTCTTTACTCATCCCTCATCAGGCCCATAATCGAGTACAATGCCCCTTTTGGGATGTACCTTACCAAACACCTGCAGCAACTGGAAAGACCCCAAAAGTACCTCACCAAGAGGATCAAAGGGCTCAAACAGATGCCATATGCTGCCCGGTTAAAGAAACTACAGCTCTACTCAGTGGCATACCGCCTGCTCAGAGGCGATCTGTGCCTGACGTATAAAGCCATGTCCAACCCGAAATTAAGGGACATGCTGCACCTCAAAAAATCCAAATCCCATTGAGCTATGCGCTCAAGAGACTTCAACCTCAGCACTGAAATAAATAGGACATGCTGGAGGGACAGATTCATAACCCAGAGGCTCCCTTCACTCTGGAATAAAATCCCAGTCCAGGTTAGGCAGAGTCCCTCATTGACTCTCTTCAAGAGGAATCTTGATGAGTGGATGGGAGATCGTAGGTTTACCCCGGGTATCACTTCTGTGTCACTGTTAGACAGAGGCACGGTATACTAACCTCGAAAAAGGGCATAGCAAAATTAATTTAAAATGGGTGGCAAAAGCCAAACATACTCTGGCTAGGCTTATAAATGCCCTAGGGCAGATAGCCTAGTATGAACCTATGAACCTATGAACTTAAGAAGATCTTGGTATTGATGTACACTTAATAAGATGGATAGCTGCATGGCTTGCAAATAGGACATGTCAAGTATCATACAGCAACTAGACAGGTGAAATTCTTGGTTACAGTCAGGGTGTTCCACAGGGTTCTGACCTAGGCTCTTACTTGACTAGATTGTATCTTTCAGACCTAACATTTACATCTGAGGTATTCTACAGTCTATATGCAGACAACTAGAAATTGGGTAAACTGATTGCATGTGTTGCAGATAAGGCACATCTGCAAAACAAGTTGACTAAATTAATCATTTGGGCACAGGAGAATAATATGCTGATAAATACATCAGAAACTAAGCATATAAGATTTGGAGACATAAATTAAAAGGTGAACATTTAATACAGCACACAGTGATTGAAACTGTAGACCCATTTAAGGACCTGGGTATATGGGTAGATCCAGCTATGAGTTTTTCTAATCATTTCAACCAATTGGTTAATGATAGTTGTAGAACTATAGGTTGCATAAAAAGATTTATAAAGTCTAGGAAATCAAAAATGATGAAGTCATTGTTTGATAGTTACATTAGACCCAAACTTGAGTATGGGATAACAATACGAAAACCCTGCATGAAAACAAGCATGAGTAAACTGGAAAGAGTACAGTGGGCATATACCAAGGGCATCCATGGATATGAAAATTTAAGTTATTATGAAAGACTAAAATATCTGAACTTGTACAGTGTCTCTTATAGATATCTAAGAGGAGATCTTATTCTAGTATATAGGACATTTAGAGAGACAATTACCTCTGGGAATGTTTGGGGTTATCAAAATGTACTAGAAAATCAACATGCAACCTATGGAGAAGATTATATAGGAATGAGAAGTGTACTAACTGGATCTCTGACAGAGTAGCTGATGCATGGAACAGACTACCAAATTACATTAAAGCAAGTACTAGTTTAGATAATTTTAACAACAGCCTGGACACTTATTATAGGAACAAGGTTTTGGTATATCGGCAGGCTAGATGACCATTAATGTCAGTGCTTAAAATATTGGTATGTATGTATTTATTTGCTTCTAATTGTTATTGCTTTCTTTTGTTTATGTCTAAATGTTTCCAAGAATCAATTATATAATGTATTTTCATAATATTTATGTACCAGTCTTTTCTATTCTTTCTGGATTCATTCACATTCAGTTTCCATAATATAGTTTTATTTTGATACTCCTTTGCCTCTTCATTCATCACAGATATAAACCTGTTGTTTATTTATACTTTCCCCAAACCTTTATATTTATAGTATATAATAATGTCTGTGAAATCCTTATTTACAGTCAAATAAGCTTTCATAACTCTATACTTAAAATTTATAGTTAAAATTTTAACTCTAAAGTTCAAAGATGCTACATGTACTACTGGATTAATTAAACCTAATCCTGCTTGCTCTTCCTTCATATACAAAATTCCCCTCTTACCTGGGTTCAATCCTGAACCACATATAAAGGAAAATATAATAAACAATAATTCTTTCTCATATTTTCTGTGTATGTTATTTTTCCTAATAAAATAGAATTTATTAAGTCTACTTTCTTCCTATATGCTAATCTAAATGTTTTCCTCTTAGTTATTATTCTCATCAGTATTTTATAATCAGTGTTATTTAAAACCATTGGTCTCCAGTTCTTTATATGTTCTTTTTCACCTTTTTTCCATACGGATATTACTCCACTTGTGCAAATTTCTTCATCTATTATTCCCAATCCTACCCATTCTTTCATTACCTCTAAAAATATTACTTTTGTCATATTTTCCATTTCATTATTAATATGGAATTCAGTATCATCTAACCCTGCTGCAGTATTTATTTTAATGTATTTTAATACATCATTTAACTCTTTCAAAGTTATCTTTTGTTCCATACTTTTATTATTTTCTTTAAGAAATTTAACAAACTTTGTGCTTTTGATTTTGAATCATTTCTTTCTTCATAAATGCCTGTTTTATATGTTCTTTAATAATTCCATGTATAGCTTCCTGTAGTCTTACTTTCTTTCCTTTTTTATTCTTTAACCCCCTTACTCTTATTTTCTTTCATCAATTTATTAAAGAGGGTGCTATTTCTTCCTTTTTCATTGTAAGCAATATTTCTGTTTATATAATAATTTCTTTATCCTTGCTTGATTCATTTCATATAATTCTTTCTCTTTTTCATAGAAAATTCTTTTTTTATTTATAGGATCATAGGACCATGGGAAGTTACTAGGTTGATGGCCTGGAGGCCTTTATAAGCCTAGACAAGAGTTTAGCCTGTGTTTAGACAAGTCAGCACCTGATGCCCCTGTCCAGCAGGGACACAGGTGGAATCTCAGGGGTCTGTTTTCTGCTAACCATCCAGTTATCCAGGTTGCACTTAAAAAGGGATAATCAGGTACTCTGCTTGCTGTGGCGAAGGAGTCTATTCCACAGATGGGGGAGTCTCTGGGACACAAATCTCTCCCACCAACAAGTCCTATTGATGTCACAGACTAGGTTGAGGTCATGCATGCAGTTACTAGAGTGGAGCTTGACTTACAGATACGCAGCAGTCCCATCAAGGCAGGGTCTGATATTGCTTTGTATGCCAGACAGAGGTCACTTCTGAGGAGTCTGTATGAAACTGAGTAGAGGGACAGGGCTTTTAGCCTATCTGTGTAGGGAAGATGTTTGAGGACCTGGATTCTCCTGGAGAGAAACCTCTGTGGTCTCTCCAACTGCTCCATGTGCTTTGCAAGGTACATTCTGAAAGGTGTTTTGCACTCAATAATGGGCCTTATAACGGAAGAATACAGGGATGTTATAGTCACCTTGTCCCTGGATAAGATGCTCTTATTTATGATTTTGGGCCAAGTAGAAAGCTTTCTGTACAATGGAAGCAACATGGTGGTCAAAACTCAGGTTGCTATCAACCTGGGTCCCCAAATGCCTCACAACTGATTGCATGCTTAAGACATTTTTAATGTGATAATTTGTGGTGTCATCACTCTCCCCAAAGGGCATGATGATGCATTTTTTTGGTATTCAGCTTGAGGCCATGTTTCTGGCACCAGTCATTTGTTTCAGTGAGACTCTCTTGGAGGATGTCCACATCACTAGGGGAATTGATGACAGTGCCCAGCTTGCAGGCATCTGGAAGCTCGGTCAGCCATAGCCAACTGGTTTTGGCCTGCACCTCAAAAAACTATATCCCAAATAAAAGAGGCTCCAACACTGATCGCTGGGGTACGCCGCTCGTTATGGTTCTACTGCTTGATGTGGCTTCCCATATATTGTCTAGGTGAGTTCTATCAGTGAGCCAGTCTGCTACCCATCTGGTACATACTGATTGATGCCTAGTTGAGAGTTTATCTGTTATGCCCAAGTGGGGAATAGTGTTGAAGGCTTTGGCCAGGTCAAGGTAGGTAATGTGCACCATCTTCCCCTTGTCCATGGCTTTGGTGACTGTCTCAAAGAAGTTGAACAGATTTAACAGACATGACCTCCCCTTGATGAAGCAAAACTGTGTGGGATCAAGTGTTTGGAGGTTGCCAATGTCCTTGTTAATGACGTCCATGATAATCTATTACATGGTCTTGCAGATCAAGCTAGTTAGGCTGATGAGTCTATAATTTCCCAGATCGGTGGGTGCTCCAACTGTGTGCAAAGGGATGACAGTGGCTGCCCTCCACTCAGCTGAAATGAAGCCGGAACTCACACTTTGGTTGAATAGGGTGCCTAATGGTGCTGCAAATTCCTGCCAGAGTTCATGTAGGATGCAGCCTGGTATGTTATTGGGTCCCATGGAGGCTGTATTTTTTGCCTTTGACAGGGCAGTGATGCCTTGTTCCCTAGAGATAAGGGGAGGGGGCAGGTACTCGGGATGTCCTGATTGCCTGATGGGGGACAGGGCGGGGTGAAGTTTTCACTGAATTGGTCAGCCAGCAGGTTGTCTATATCTATGACATTTGTGTATGTGGTGTCCTTGACCAACAGTTCTGAGCAGATCTGGGTGCTTCCTTTGAGACTGCAGACGTATGTGAAGATGGCCTTATGACTGCCTCTAGTAGATGTGGCCAATCTGGATGTGAAGTTTGCTTTGGAAGATTTCACTAGTGCTTTTATTTGCTTGTTCAGACTAAAGAGAAATTGCTTCCAATTGGCCACCTGCTCCTTCTTGGTCCTAGACAGCGATTCTTTCCTTTTATTATAGAGTTTATTTATTGCAGATGTCCACCAGACAGGTTTACTCTTCCTTGCGGAGGATGATTTTTTCCTGTCGGGTAGTTCTGATTCCATGCATCTATATAAATGCTTGTATAGTACTTTGGTGTAGATTTGGACATTAGTGCCAGTTCTTACAGAGGGGGAGAGGGCTGTGAAGTTGTTTATATCATTACTCAGAAAGTTGTAATCAGCTTTTTTGAAGTTTTTTTGTTTGATCCTAGCTATGGGGGGGGGGGGGTGTTGGGAGAGCTGGTGAATTTGAAAGTGACTGCTTTATGGTCAGATCTTCCCAGGGAGGATGATACTGTATGGATGCTGCAGTGGTTACTCATGTTGGTTAATAACAAGTTCAAGATATTATCACCTCTTTTGGGGGTGTCTACTAGTTGTTCAAAGGCATTTGCATTGACAAAATTTAGGAATCTCTGGGCATTTGTGTTCTGGCATGAATAGTTCTTCCAATATATGTTTGGGTAGTTAAAGTCACCCAAGATCAGGGTAAAAGGTTGACTCTTGATAGATTTGAAGAGATTCAGATAGGTGGAGTGGGAATCTTGAGTCAAAATTTGTGGGCCTGTAGCTAGCTATGATTTGAATAGGGGTCTTGACAATGGTTAACTGCATCTGGAGTCTCTCTTGTGCATCATACTGTTTGACCAGCCTGGAGGTGTGTATGTCTTTAATATATATATATATATATATATATATATATATATATATATATATATATATATATATTGAATCTCCACCTCCTTTGGCTTTACTGCCCACAGTTTGGGGTCTGAATTTATGACAGGTTGAGTAACCAGGTAAGGCTCGGGTGCTCTCTGCAGCTTTGAACCAGGTTTCTGTGACTACACAAATGTCAGTATCTTCCAGGGCTAAGAATGCTTGCAATGAGTGCAGTTTCATGTTTAGACTCCTAGTGTTTAGCAGCATGACCTTTAATTTGCATTTTGTTGAATTATTTTATGTTAGTAGTTTTGACCTCATCACTTTTCCTAAAAAAGGCACTATAGGGGAGGAAAGAGCCTATGCCAGAAGCCCAAGTCAGACAGATGCAGGCTATCTCTGATAAAGCATCGTGGTCTGTCAATCGTATCTTCCCAGGCTGTCAGGTGCTGGATCCCCCTGGAATGACACCAGAAACTAAGCCAATTGTTAAAGTCAATAATTTTTTATTTGTACTAAAGCATCATTCTAGGTGATGGTAGAATGCTGCTTAAGGCTAGGGACAAAACTGCCTGGGATACATATTCAGTGAGCTCAATCATGTCTCGCGTCCTATACTCCATGGAGGTACATCTCAAGTTATTCATGCCAACATGGATTATGACAGAGTCATAACAGTACCTATTGTTGTGAGACTCAAGTGCATGTGTGATATGACAGATTCTGGCACATGACAAACCACTAACCTTGACTTTTTCCTTATCCATCCTGGAGAGAGGCACATCTGAGTGTCTCACAATGGTGTCTCCTATGACTAATATGTTGGGTTTAAGGTTAATTCTTAGTGGCTGTGAGACACAGGTGTGCGGACTATGTGTGGTATGTGGTGGGGAGGGTTGTGGATTTAGCATGTGTTTTTGCCTCTGAGGTCTCCTTTATTTGGATATGTTTTTCTTGAGAACCTCTGCATATGTGAGTGTGTGTTGTGTCTGTGTGGGTGGTGTTTGAGATGTAGTGATTGTGTTGACAACCTTCTCAGTGTCAGATATCTGGCTTGGAGGGAGAGAGCATAGAATCTAGATTCCTAATGTAATTGCATCTCTTGCAAATTGTGTTCCTAAGTGGTAGTAGTAGATGGCTGTCCACGTACATGAGGCAGTTGCTACACTGTCTCAGGATCTACATATCAACCAGACTGGCAGGAGAAACTGTAGAAAATTGCCCATCCATATTGATCAAATCTGAGGGAGAGAGGCCAGGGGGAGCCAGGGTAGACCTAAAGCCCGAGTGGTTAAACCAAAACTAAGAGTCTCAGAATAAAACTTACAATTTAAACAGGCTATAAACAAGTGTAATAAATGCATATGAAAAGATGCAATTGAACACTATAGAGAACAAGCAGCAGATAAAGCAAGATGAAGTAATAGAAGGAAACACAAATACAGTAAAAGCAGATGAATAAAGTGTTTTTTTAGTAGAGCGAAAATGGAGAGACTAGGAACAGAAGAGAATTCAAGGTTAAGAAACTGAAGGGGTTGGCCTTCTCAAATTATTTCTCTGTATTAGGTAGAATGAGCTAATGAGACAGGACTGGGAGGAGTGTCCCAGAACAAATTTATAGTAGGGGCGGACAACTGCAAAAGCCACCAAAAACAAAATTTAGGCAAAGGTCAAGCAAATATATAAATGCAGACACAGATAAATAACAATTCAGTCCAACTTTCTTAAAACACTGTCATATTTATAAGATCTTTCCATGACTTAACTATTTCTTTCCTATTTTCTTACTTTAGTTCTTTTTCATTCATTCTTTTAATTCATTTCTCTATTTTTATATACTCTTCTTTTTCATCTATTTTTATCCAAATCCCTATGTGATCTGAACATCTTTTATGTTTTATTCCATTCTGTATTATTCTTATACTATCTGATATCAAAAAATAAACAATTTCAGTTTTTATTTCAATTCTTCTATAAGTCCAATGTATATTGTCCCATATATATATAATTTACTACATCTCATTATTTCATTTGCTATTTTAACATTGCTACTATTTCTCTTATCTGTTCTTAAGTTGCAATTAAAGTCTCCTGCTATTATTATATCCATGTTAACACAGATGTAATTCCAACTCTTTTTAAACAATATCTCTTTTTCTTTTTATTTGTAATGTAAGTATATAGCAATGATTCTATGGACATTTCTGTTGCTCCTTACTTCTAATACTGTAATATGTCCTAATTCAATAATGGTAACATCTAATATCTTGATATCTAATATATTAATATTTTTGACACAATATACATATCCCAAACAAGTATCTGTTCCCATATTCCAAATAATAGGCCCATGCCATAGCTTTTCAGTTTGCTTCCTTTCTTTTTCCTGTTAATAATCTAATATCCTCTAGTACAATAATATGAGCATTTACTAGCATATATCATTCTACGATTACTATTCGTCTCAACATTTTTGATACTATTAACATTTAAAGCTAGCATCTTCATCCTTTAAACATAAATTAATATGTTGTTGTTCTCATCTTTTACCTTTTTTCTTTTTTTGTAGCAATACATTTAAACGTTCTTCTCCTTTCTTTGACTATTTACCCTATAGAATTTTTCTTTCCCTTACTGTTTGCCAATTCACATATTCATCTTGACTTTTATCCACAGACCCCTCTTCTTTTTATTTCTATCCTTCTCTTTTGTTTATTTCTATATTTTGTGTCTCAATCTGCCCTTATTGTTCTTTCCCTTTATTTTTATCATGCTCAACATTTTGTACAGCTTCTTTATCCATTCTATGCATACTCTGCACATTTTCTTCACAGTCGACCCATACATGCCCAATATTACAACATTTCTTGTATTTTAAATCACATTTTTGTATCATGACCAATTTTGCCACATATAAAGCGTTTTATTTTATCATATTCACTATTTAAATGATCAGCTTTTCCACGGGGAAGAAGCACGTTTTAGGCTGTCCCCTATATTTCAAAAAACCTTTGTTACCATTAACATTAATTACGCTGGGAATATGTATCACATTATCATTCTCCATTGTTAATATAACCCCACATTCCCATCATGCAGTCCATAAACCTCCTTCTTCATAAAATTTCATAGTGTCTGTAACCTCCTTACAAAAGCACAGTAAATGTTCTTTTAATTCTTTGGCTTCAGTTTCAGTTCTGAATTGAACTGCAACTCTTTTTTGTCTCTCTATAGAAGGATCATACCACAAAACCTGACTATGGATTGTCATTCTTCCTTTGTCCATATTTTTCTATAAAATTTTCCAGTTTCAAATATTACGTCATAAAATGTCTCTTTATTAATAAGAATGAATGTTCTTACCTCATCTGCAGTTATGCCCAATGGTGCAATCACAGAATCCCACACTTCATGCCTGTCTAATGGTTTTTCTTTTTTGCTGCTTATTCATACTGTAAACTTTTTCTTTATCTCCTTCACCTCCTCGAGTCTTCTTTCTCCCACCTTCACTGCCTGAGCACATGATTATTTATTGACTGCTTTCTCTCCATCTTCCTACTGTATTTTTTCCATTATATTGCCCCACAATGCTGCCACTTCACTTTCCATCTTACTTTTATTCATTAGGTCTTTTAAATAATCTTCCCACAACCCTCCAGACTGAAGGGTTGCATAACAATACATTCCTAACAGCTTTCCCCTTCTCCTTCAAACAAACCCTGCTGAAACATGTCTACCAAATCTGCCACTGCTCCATCATCAAGTTTCACCTCCTTCGCCTTTGGTATAAATGAGTTCTCTGCTTCCTCCTTATTCCTTAGCTGCCTTTCACATAAAGGCTCAGCTGCCTCCATCTTTGAAATCTCCTTCTCCACATCTCCCTTCACTTCATCTACACCTGCCATGCTACTCTCTGTTTTTCTGGACCATCAACGTGCCTGGAACAGAAACAGGAAGTCAAGTGCATTACACACAAATGAGTCTCCCTTCATCAAAGAGCAGGGGAAGTTCCCTGAAATCCTTACCAAATTTCCCCTGGCAGTATAAATATCACCCTGGGACTCCCCTGAAAGGAAGCTACTATTCTAGTGGGATAACCCAGTCAACAAAGGATAAGTAAAATAAAAATAAAATAAAATATTTTTGTAATTTTACAACTATATGCCTACTCCTGTGCTGACTGACAGACAACATGCCTCTGCTATAAGCCTTGTTGACTTTGTGAATCCAGTCCACTACTGTCTTTAGTCAAGCCAGCCATCCAGTCTTGTGTTACCTTCATCATGGCATCTCCTTATAGAGTCATTTTAGATTAATAGGCTAACGGCTTAATAGCCCTTACAAGCCTAGCCAGTTTTACCTAGATTTTACCAAATGTTCTTTCACTACAGAAATGATAGCAAGGGTCAGCAAGCTGGGTTTTGGCTATATTTACAGACTGCCTCTGTCCATAACAGATATGGGTGCCACCCCAGGAGTGAATTTGAGTTTTCCCATCCAATGGTCCAGATCGTACTTGAAGATGGTCAGGGAAGAGCTCTGCTTCATGTGAATAGGAAGCATATTCCAGAGGATGAACAATCTCTGGGACACATATCTGTCTCTCTAGCATGATTTATTCATGTTAAGATCTTTGGAGCAGGTATCCCTTGTGTAGTTAGTTTTGAGAATATGCAACATTTCTATCAAGGCTAGGTCAGAGATTGCCTTGTAGATTAGACACAGATCATGTCTCATTAATCTGTAGAAAACTGAATTCTAAGTAGAGTAAAAATAAAATTAAATAAATAGGGCTTTTAGTCAGTCCAGATATGACATGTTTGTTATGCTCTGTATTTTTTGTTGAGTAGCCTCTGAGGACACTCTAACTGTTGCAGGTGCATGTCAATGTACATGCCAAAGGGTGCATTGTACTCAATTATTGGTCTGATTAGAGATGAATACAGTGGTACTATGAAATACTTAGATCTGTATGCCATGCTCTTACTTATAAGCTTAGCCACACAGAATGGTTTCCTCACCATCATGGATACATGGTGGTCAAAGTTCAGATTACTATCTTTCTGAGTACCCAGAACTCTCAACACTGGGTCCACTCTTAGAGGGATGCTATCAGTGTTATAATTTTCAGGGGTATTTGATTTCCTAAAGGGTATTATTATGCACTTTTTCTCATTCTGTTTTTATGGCATGGCTCAAACATCAATCATTAGTCTGCATCAAACCTTTCTGTTGGATATCAGCATAATTTAGGGAATCAGTGATTGACCCCAACTTGCAGTCATCAGCAAATGTGGTCTGCCAAAGGCCATCTATATTTTCCTTGACATCTGAGAAGTATATTCCAAACAGGAGAGGGTCCAGCAATGACACTTGTGATACTCCACTGATAACTGGCCTCTTGCTGTATGTGGATTCCCCCACTCTAACAACATGTGTCCTGTCCCTGAGCTATTTGGCTATCAATCTGGTGAAGCAGAGGTTTGTGTACAACCTTTTGCATTTATCTATAATATCTGAGTGGGGTATTGTGTAAAATTCCTTGTCCAGATCAAGGTAGATGGTATGCACCGTATTATCCTCATCAGTGGCCTTGTTGACCTTCTCAAAGAAATCTACCAGAGCATGCAGGACCTGCTTTTGATGTAGCAGAACTGGGTCAGGTCTGCCATCTAAAGATTTTCTATGTCATTGCTAATCATGTCCATAATTATTCCATAATTATTCTTTCCATAGCCTTGCATATGGGGCTAGTCAGACTTATTGGTCAGTAGTTTCCTGGGTCAGTTGATGGTCCACCCTTGTGCAGAGGGATGACTGTTTCTGTCCTCCACTCAACTGGTACAAAGCCTGTCTGCAGACTGTGGTTAAAAACAGATTTGAGTGGATCTGCAAGGTCATGTTTCAAGCTACCTAATAGGTACACTGGAAGCCTGTCACAGCACATTGATGCTACATTTCTAGCTTTAGAGAGTGCAGTGATTACATGATATTTTGTGCTAACAGGCAAAGGAATGGTAAGGGTATTTTATGGGGGTGACCTGAGGTGATGAGGGGGTGAAATTTGAGCTGACTTTATCATCCTACAGGTTTGCTATTTCTTCGGGCTGAGTATAGGTAGTGCCATCTAGAACCAATTCAGCACATTGTTGAAAGTTTCCCTTAAGATTTTAGACATAACTAAAAACGTATTTGTGGTTATCCTTTGCTTGAGAGGCTATTTTAGTCTTGTATTTAACATTTGATTACTTTACTAGCTCCATGATGTGCCTGTTGAGACTAATGAGGGATATTTCCCTGTTGTGCTCCATCCCACTTACTTCTAGACAGGAGATTCTTCCTTCTGTTATATAGTCTATTTATGTCAGAGGTCCTTATTTACTCTCAGGACTTGAGTTTAATTTAGTAAGGTACTGCCTACGTTCAATGGATATCAAACTGAAGACCTGGAAATTGACTGGAGAGAAAGCATAACAGTTCAAAACATTACTCCAGAATCTAATCCCTCGAGAAGAAGAGGAAATAAGTGGCGTTGAAGAAGAATAGCAGCACCTCAAAACGCCATGTGTAAGGACTACAGAACGGATATGTGGCTGAGTTAGGTATGAAAATAAAGTACACAAAGAAAAACTGCTGGTAGAATGCAGAAGTCCAGGGAGTCATCCAAAGAAAGAAGGAGTGCAGGAAAACGTGAAAGATAGAAACGATGGACCAGGCTTGGAAGGAATACTTGTTGGCTAACAAAGCAGCTAAGATAATAGTTGCAATAGCAAAAAACACAGCAGCAGAGACACTCTAACAGCTTTTGGAAAGTAAGTTGTTAGACGGCACAAAGAAACTACATATCAAGTTGCAAGGCAAAGACAGAAACATAAAGAAGATAGTCAGACGTCCTTTATAAGTGATGCAAGCAACAACCTTCTCACCAGTCTACAGGACATCAAAGGTAGATGGAAGGAATATTTCCAGCAGCTTCTGAATGAAGAAAACCCCACATAAGCTGTACTGCCCCAGATGCAGTTTACAATGAGAGAAGCAGAGGAGCCTATCACAGAAGTAGAACAGCACTAAGGAAAATGAAGCCAAGGAAAGCAGCAAGGTGAGATGAGGTCACACCAGATATGATCAAGATGTTGGGTGAGACGGGGGGAGAAATGGCTCTTGATGGTACTCATAGCAGTATGGAAAGAGAGGATTATACCAGATGGTTGGAGAATAAGCATACTAGTGGCAGTGTTCAAGAGCAAAGGGGACATTCACAACTGTGTGCAGTATAGAAGTAGCAAACTCCTGGCACATTGCATAACATTTCTGGAGAGGGTGATTACTAAACAAATACACAGAGTAGTAGAAAGTAAGACGGGAGATGAACAGATTGAATTGAGATCAGAATGCAGAACAACTAACCCGATGTTTGTGTGACAAATAGTTGAGAAGTTAGAGATGAGAAAAGGGTTCAATTGAGCATTGTTAGACTTGCAGAAGGTATACAACAAGCTCCCAAGAAAGCTGATTTGGGCAGATCTGTGGTGGTTGATGTCCCAGAAACATTTTTTTGTAAAAACCTTTACTGAATTATCACTTGTGACATAGGCAAATTTACATTTAAATAAAACAAATCAACCTGTATTAACAAGTTAAAATTAACAAACATTATTCTTCACATATATTGCTATATATCATATAATCTAAGCAATATTCCATTGGTAGAATTAATGTATGCTTGATTCAAGTATGAACAGTGTTTGGTCTCACAGAGGGGCTCTCAGTGGGAGTGAATCAGGGTCCATTGCTGTTCATATTGGTGATGGACTATACTAGCAAACAGCTCACAGAGGACAGATCGGATCAGTTGTGGCTTTACAGACTCTGAGCAAGAACTTCAGCAAAGGAGAGGGGAATGGACTGTAAAACTGCAGGCACGTGGGATGAAACTGAGTAGAGATGACAGTTGTAATGGCAGCAAATGGCAGAGATCAGAAGATGCTGGGAACTGAGTTAGAAGGGAAATAGTGGAACAGGTTATCAGCTTCAGGTATCTGGGATTAGTGGTGGAGAAGAATGGAAGTCTGAATGAGGAGGTCAAAGCTAGAATCAGAGGTGCTACAGGCAATTGACACAGCATGTTATGTGTAGTATGTAACAGAAGAACACCAAAGAAGCTGAAAGGTAAGGTGTACAAAACAGTTGTGCAGCCAGTACTATGGTATGATACAGAAACCTGTGCAGTAAAGACAGAGCAATTGAGGAAGCTAAAGGTGATGGAGATGAAGTGTCTGAGATGGGTGGTACAATGCATACTGTGGGACAGATGAGGAGATCAGGACCTAAGAGTAGATGTCAAAGTAGCTCCATTTGTAGAAAAGGTCAAAGAGAACAGATTACAGTGGTTTGGGGACATGTGCAAAAAAGCAGAAGACAATCTAGTGGAGAAGATTTGGGACAGACAGGAAGAAGGCAAGAGGAAGCAAGGATGTCCAGCAAAGAGGTGGACAGATTGTGTGAGAGACCTGCAACAGTCAGGCATGAGTGTTGAAGAAGGCAGGACAGTAGCAGTGAATAGAAAGAGATGGTGACAGTTAACATGACACCCGGACCCCATGTAAAAAATGGGTAAAAAGAGGTTGACGATGAAGATCAAGGTTTAGAATAAGTAGAGTCAGTTCTATTCCTTACCACTAAACCATCAACTCCCACGCCCACTGGTGCCCATTAACTTAATCACAGTCCAGTGTTAGTGTAGCTTTATAATTCTGAATGCTAGCCTGAAATGGATCTTTCACATCAGGGTGCAATCTTGTTTGCCTCAGCAGTGCAGCATCCCCTTTTGACTTAAGACATTTGTGCCACATTAATGTAATATCCAGTCTTAACTAAAGTGTAATATAACCATTTTGAGTATAATTGCAGGACAAAATATGCAGTAAGCAATATCCTGCACAAAGTAACATTCCTCACTGAATAATTCAGATTTTTTAAAACTCTAGTTCTGTAGTTTACATGGGTAAGTTGCCACTGCTTTTGGAGGTGATAAGCCAGTAAGTGCTATGCCAGAAAGGAAAAGGAAGACAGTGAAATTCTTTCTTGTGGGACACTGGACTTTTACTGCTCATTAGTGTAAAGAATGTAAAAGGTGTAATAAACAGAAGTAAGTCTCCACTGTATAAATATGATACTACCTCTAATGTAGTCAGTCTGTCAAATGGTGCTAACAAAATGTTATTTATTGCCAAAAATTACCATAGAAATACAGGAGAATGTTGATTTATCCATTTATTTTGCAGTACCCACTTCAGGGACATGATGGAAATTAAGGAAGAGAGTCAGTTCTGCTACTTGGAAGGCATGGAGTAAAGACTCAGACCTGGAACAATTCCAATCCATTGCTGGAAAATGAAAGATACAGATGCATACACACAAAGACAGTCAGACAAATACACACACACACCACATACACTTACACTGCAAAGTGCATATATATGGGCAGTTTAGAGGATTGCCAACTGACCTGTAGGATGTCTTAGGAATAGGCAAGGAAACCAGAGCATCCAGTAGAAATTCACATGATCAAAAATAGACAAGCAGTCTCTGAACAGTAGGCACCCAGCCAAGGTCTAAACTACAGAACAAACTGCTAGAACAGAACAATACTGATGGATGAATCACGGTGTGATGGGGGGGGGGGATTTAAAGCTGTCTCATGAGGTGACTGCTCTAGACCTAGTTGTAATCCAGAATCACAAAAAAGGCTGTTTTGAACTACATGTAAATAATTTTGTGTTACTCATTTACAATATTTTGGATTAAGTCAGTGCAGTCCTAAATCAATATTTGTCATGTATTCATACACCAGCATAGATTTATATTGTAAAGTTTTTTAAAGTGTCAGTATTTATTTAATTCTGACCTTCCTGCAGTATTACACAATTTCATCTGAAATACAATAGGCAGATATTTAAATGTCGTTATGGCAAGTAGTTAGAAGGTAGTCTTTTTCTTCACTGAATATCTTAACTAAGATATTCGAAATATAACTTAATTCAAAACAAGCCACTTTATCAGGACTATGATCTGTATGCTGTTACTTTTCCTGGTTGTATATAACATTTTAGAACAATAATTATTCTTACGAGTAACTTAACCTCAGCCAAACATCTAGTCAAATAATTTAATAAGCTTTGCTATCTTCTTTGATTACCATTTTGTTCTTGATGTACAGCATTTCTAGAACAATTCTTAACTTGAGATACCCAGCTTCAGGTAAAAGTCTAGTTATGTAATTTAATAAGCTTTATATAACTAAATAGATTATATATCTAAACTATTTGACAGCTTCTATGCTGAAGCTTTGCCCACTGCTTTCCTTCATTGGTTTTAAAACATTTTATGCAGGGCAGCCAGTTACCATATAATGCTTCTGCAGCAGGTTGTTAATAATAGCATAGACCCTGCCAAAAAGCATCACAATTATTAATTTCAACTTCAGGTTGAACTCCCTGCAACATTGTTAAAAATGAGAAATAAAAATGTACAAGTAAATGAGACAATCGATAAACAAATAAAGATAAAATGAGAAGAAATAACTGGCAAATTATTAAAAAATAAACAGTTAATGAGCAACACCAACCAGATACAAACATTACCAGTGATGGCAATTAAAATACAATTAGCTACAAGCCAGGTCAAATAGGTATGTTTTCAAGGAGCTCTTAAATCTACCCAGTGTTGGAAATACTCACAGCCAATCAAGCAGCAGATTACAAAGGGAATGGACCATGGTAAACAAAGGCCCACATCCTACAAGACTCAAGGCATGTCAAGGGAACTACCAGCAGCCACTGGACATCAAGTATAGGGATTGAGTCGGCATGTAGGTGGACATCCTTTATTCTCTGAAGCAGTGGAGATACAAGCTAAGTAATGCCAGGTAGACCAGTATAAGAACTTTAAACACAATGAACAATTTAACAATCAGCCAGTGAAGACTCTGCCGAACTGAAGTACTATACTGATACTTTGATCTCCCAATAAATATTTGGGCTGCATTGTTTTACACCCATTGAATGTGGTTAAGTTCTGCATCTGTGAGCCCCACATAAAGAACATTCCAGTAAAGCAGCTGGGAGGAGACAAGTGTATGCATCACTGAAAGGATATCAGAGGGTAGGTTAAATCTTTTATAAGGGCAATGCTCCTAAGCTGGAGACAAAACAATATATGATTATAGCTGAGATCTGGTCCACCTTTGATATGAATTACAGCTTGTCTCTGCAATGAATAATATTCAGTGCTAAAATTGGCAGAGAAGAACCCCTAAATGTAGCATGTATTACACTTCCTACCATCTTCAAAACTGTGGAGCCTGAGATAATTATTTTTTAAGTTTTTATTGGATTTTCAATTTGTAAAATAATCACAACTATATTTACAGCCAGAGATTTGTTAACATAAATAAAAAAATCCCAACAAAATCTCAAACACAAAGGAAAAAAAACAATTATTTAAAGGAGTGCCCATTAACCATCAAGTCATTCAAGTTATTAAAGATTACATTAAGTCTAAAATGCAGTTACATTTGCTTGTCAAGCAGATCTCTAAGTTTCATCCATACATTGCAGTAAGAGGTAATCCTGGTTGTTCTTGACTGAATTGTAATGATTTACAGGTGACAGACTTCAGTTGCAATATTTATAAATTCTTTGAAGGTGGGTGTAGATTCATTCTTCTATTTCTGAGTTATGACCTTTTTCGCTATAGATCATATAGACCCCAGAATGCAATATTTCATTTTTTTGACATATATAGGAATAGGAGTATTAAAATGGATGATTGATTTAGATAAAAAAATTATTTCCAAAAAGGCTTGTAAAAAGATTAATGTTATTCCAATAAGGTGTTAAGACAGTAAAGTTAAAAAAACGTGTTTTTCCAATCCACTTTAAATTTTGTTTACATCTCCAACAAACATGTTTTTGCTTGAACATTAATTCAATTTTATGTGATGTGAAGAAAGATCTATGTAAAAATTTCCAACTAAATAGATTCCATCTAAGAGATGAAGTTGTATGTTTAGAAGATATTAGAATTAATTGTTTATCTTCTTCACTCTGAGGTCTATTATTAATTTGGGTAAAATAGTTCCAATAGTTGTCATTGCAACTTTTTGTTTCTCTCCTTACAACCCTTTAAAGGAGGCTGTAGATTTGTTCTTCCAATTCTGAGTTATAACATTTCTCACTATAGATAGTATAAACAACAAAATGTGATATTTCATTTTTTGACACATATAGGAATAAGAGTATTAAAAAGGATTAGTGATTTAGATAAAACAAATTTATCTCCGAAAATGCTTGTAAAAACGATTAATGTTATTCCACTAAGGTGTTAAGGCAGTAAAGTCAAAAAACGTGTTTTGCCAATCTGCTTTAAATTTTTGTTTATATCTCCAACAAACGTGTTTTTGCTTGAACATTAATTCAATTTTATGTGATGTGAAGAAAGATCTATGCAAAAATTTCCAAGTAAACAGATTACATCTAAGAGATGAAGTTGTATGTTTAGAAGATATTATAATTATTTTTTTTATCTTCTTGACTTGGAGGTCTATTATTAATTTGGGTAAAATAGTTCCAATAATTGTCATTGCAACTTTTTGTTTCTCTCCTTACAACTCTATATAATTTAGATAACAAACCCGTCCCAATGTGTTTTGTTGCATTACAAATATTAGATATTCAATTCATTTTGGGATATGATCTCATATCCTTGGTTGTGTTACCTTAATTTCTCCTTCTACATGTTGTCTGCAGGATTGTACTTCTAGCCACATGCCTTTATCTAAATTATATTTGTTCTTAATATAATCAACAGACTGTAGCTTTTCATCTTTCATTAATTGAAAACAATATAGCAGATTTTTCTCATTAAATGTAATCATTGTTTCTAACTTTGAGGTGAGATGTTATTTTGGGTATATGCCATGGGAAACAGAAGGAATATCCACTCTTTATATTCCAGGTTTCTCTATATAAAAATTTTAAAAGTGATTAAAGTAGCAGAAATGAAATAGGAGGCACTTGTTTGGTGACATTTTACTATAAGGTAATCTTTTAATAACCTGTGTAGACTATTATTTAGTATGAGATAATTATTAGAATATCTATTATGTTTATAAAAATATTTCCAAAAACAGTTTCTACCTAGCTGCGTAATTGTTATTAATCTAAAGATATATTGGTTTTATAATTGATAATAACAAATATAATTCTAGATCTTGTAATCCTGTCCCTCCTGCTGGCCAGTCTCTCATGTGATGGTTTAAAGCAATTTTTGATTTATTAGGATTCCAGAGAAATCTCAAAATTAAAGCATTAAATTCTTTAATACAACTTTTTTTGTGGGGGATAATGGTATTGATTGTATAATATATACGATTTTTAGTAAGATAATCATTTTGATTATAGATAACCTCTCTTTCATTGTGAAGACATTTTTATTCCATGTGTCTATTAGATTCTTTATATTGTTTATACTGATAGTATAACTATGATTTGTTATAGTCAATTATTGTGGTTATCTTTTAATATTATCATAAGTATTTCTGTTTAAGATAAAAACAGTTTGATCTTTGTCAGTCATGGAGGGTATAATATATTTTATTCTATTAGCATGCATTGCCATGAAAATGTATAATCTACATTTAAAAGTGAAATCAGCCTGTATGAAAAACATTCAGTAGGATCTTTGTCAGTTTTCAAAATTGGAAAAACAAGAGGAACTTTAGCTAGGTCATTGACTATAGAAAAAAATGTGTGTAGTATGTCTAGGGCTTCTTTGGGTAACAGCTCAGATATAATCCCATCATTACCTGGTGCTTTATTAGGTTTTAGTTTAGAAATTTGAGTTTGAACTTCAAACATGGAGATTGGTTTGTCATTGAATTTCATTTGGTCATCAGATAGTTTTGTGTTTATATATTTTTATAAATATTTTAATTATTTCTTCTGGATCTATTAATGTATTATTTTGATTGATTTTATTATAATAATCTATGAATTCCTTTAGAATAGCTTCTATTTCTGTTACTTTTCTTCCTCTTTGTGTAGACTTATTTTATGTGATTGGACTTACTGAGTAAATTTTGTTTTTGTGGCTAAATTGAACATAGATTTAGGGCTAATAGAGAAGTTAATCATCTTAAACTTCTCAAAGTTGATTTTAGTTTTAGGGTTTAAGATTTCCAAGTATTTGTTGTTTAGCTTATTAATCTCTTCTGTATTATTGTTTTTATTGTCTGATTTTCTAATTTTAACTTATCAAGTTTTTCTTGTATTTCAATTAATTCTTTGTCCCATTGTTTTTGTTATTTGACAACAAATTAGTGACTCTATCACTGCACTGCACTGCTTTTAGTGCATCCCTTAAATAAATTTCTGAAGTATCTTCTATATTATTAATTTCTATAAAGGAAAGGATTTCTTTAATAAAAAAGTCCTTAAATTAGTTTAAACAATCATATATGCTGGTAATTTTCTGATTTTACCATTATTATTAGATTTCAAAAACAGATCAAAGGTAATTGCATTGTGATTTGAAAGACAGGTTACTGTTTTGACTTTGCCTAGCATATCAGTCAGGTCATTAGAGACATAAACTCTGTCAATTCTGAATTGCATTTCGTGTCTGTGGTAATAATGGGTAAAAAATAATGAATTTGGTTCTGAAAATTCATTTGTGTCTCTAAGATGAAACAATTCAGTAAATTTTAACAAATTTCTTTGCAGATGCCTGTATTCTCCTATTACCTATTGTGTTAGTATCACTTGGTGACAGTATACAATTAAAGTCTCCTGCTAGAATGATATTGCCTTTCGAATTTTGAATTACTCATTCTAGATGTTAGTCAACTGTTTTAATTCCTATTCCAGGAATCCAATACAAGTTAATAAGAGTTAATATCCTCTTGTTATACTTTATAGTTACAGTACAAAGCATACCTTTATCATCTTGATATGTTTCTATAACTGTAGGCATAGGCAATACATTCTACATAATATAGCATCCCCCATCTTCCAACATAAAAGATCTGTCAAAAAGCAAATTGAAGGTCATGCTGCTTAATGCTAGGAAATTTAACCTGACAATGCACTCACTGGAGGCTCTCATCACACTGGACGATGCCGATGTCTGTGCAGTCAAGGAAATTGGTTCAGGGCTGTGGAGAGCACTCCTGCTGTACCAGGCTAAACCTCATTCCACTCTTTCTGACTTCAAAATGAGGTCAGAAAGACTAAGGGAGGTGGAGTCTCTATCTTCATTAAGGACAGGCACACCTCTAGACTGGTTTGCCAGCATGATGCAGTGGAATAACTCTAGGTGCAGCTGACAGTTGGCAAGACACCCATCCAAGTTGTAGCCAGCTATATACCCCCCCTCCATGACTCAGGACACCCACTCCTCCTACCTGGACCTTCTTGACTCCATCAAGGTACCCCCTAACACCCTGATCATTGGTGATTTCAACTATTTCACCATAGACTGGGTGAACTATTCCTGCACCATTGCACTCACCCAATGATTCCTTGACTTCATCAATTATAATGCACAGACCAGCTTGTCTCATCCCCCACAAGGGGAGATAACATTCTGGACTTGGTTCTCACCAACATGGGTGACCACTGCACCACACCCATAGTATGATCTTCCTTGGTGAGGTCAGATCATTGGTCTGTCTCATTCAAAGTTTCTATTCCACCCAACCCCTCCCCAGACATAACCAGGAAAAAAACTTCTCAAAAGCTGACTACAACCTCCTAAGGGAGGGTATCAGTAGCTTCACACCATCACACCCCCCCCCTTAGAGGATGCAGACAACCATGCTGAATAGTATGTCAATGCATTATACAAGCACCTGTACAACTGCATGGACACAGCCATACCCAACAGAACTAAAACCTGCTGCTCAAGGAGACAAAAACCTGTCTGGTGGACATCCTCTATCATTAGGATTTACAACAAAAGAAAGAAACTGTTGTCCAAGGGTAAAAAAGAACAAATTCCAAATTGGAAAAAACTCCCTCCTGAGCCTCAACAAGCAAATTAGATCACTTGTGAAAACCTCCAAAGCCAATTATGAGTTGAAACTAGCCTCCAAAAAAAGGGAAACCACAAGTCTTTCTTCAGTTACATCAGGAACCTCAGTGGCAAAGCCCAGGTTTGTTCCAAATTAGTACTTAATAGTATCACTTACAATGATCCTGTTGACTTAGTCAACCTGCTACCTGATTGGTTCAGTGCAAACTTCACCCCCCCCAAAGGCCCATTCTCCATCCCTGATACTTATCCCACACCTCATGTCTCTGTAGATCAATTGTTAAAGGCCCTATCCAAGGCAAAGAGCACAGCTTCCATGGGAACTGATAGCATCCCAGGCTGTGTTCTGCACCATCTCCAGCAAGAACTAGCTTCGCCATTCAGCACCCTGTTCAACCATAGCCTAATTACAGGCTTCATTCCAGCAGAGTGGAGAACTACCATTGTCATCCCTTTGCACTTTACTAACCTGAGAAACTATTGCCCCATTAGCTTGACAAGTCTGACCCGTAAAGCCATGAAGTGTATTATTATGGCTCTCATAAACAAGGACAGGGGCAATCTCCGAGCACTTGACCCCACCCAATTCAGATTTATTGCGGCAGATCTTGCCTATTGAACCTAGTTCACTTCTTTGAGACTGTCACTAAGGCCCTGGATGAGGGAAAGTCAGTACATACAGCTTACCTTAACTTGACCAAGGCCTTTGACACAATCCCCCACAAAGGCATCATCGAAAAGCTAACACAAATTAGCATTAATCCCTATCTTGTCAGGTTGGTGGCCAGCTGGCTCAATGGTAGGACCCACAAGGTCAAAATAGGTGCCATCACCTCAGACAGCAGACCTGCCACTAGCTGTGTTCCCCAGAGATCTGTCCTGGGACACCTACTGTTTGGCATCTACTTCTCAGAGGTCCAGGCAAAGACAAAGGACCTGTGGCTTACCAAGTTTATGGATGATTGTAAATTGGGTGCTGTCATTGACTCCCCAAATGATGTTAACATACTTCAAGAGGGTCTCAGAGCTACAAATAACTGGTGCCAAAGTCATGGCCTTAAGTTAAATGCAAAACAGTATCATCATACCATCCACCAATATCAGTAAATATGCAAAATCTCAGCAGAAGTAAAAGTCATCTGAATAATTCCACATTAAAGGGATCTGTAACGAATGAAGAGGTGGCTGCTAGCAAACAACTTTATATTTCATTGTTTCATCTACAAATAAAGTGCCTGTTGCCCTTGAAAAATATATTGCCTATGTTTACATTAGAAAATGATAAGCTAATAATATTGCAATAGGGAATGGATGGCAAATTGATAACAGGTTCATAGTTACTGGGTAACTCCTCCAAAGGAGGACATTCACAGGACTGCAGCATCCACTCCCTTTAAAGTACAACACAGTACAGTATCAAGAGCCATTTGCATACTGTGGAAGTAGAACCCACAGCCTTCTGCATGAAAAGCAAGTATACTACTTGTTGTGATAATAACAATGCAAACAGACTTGGCATAAGCAGCACTAAACTTTTCTTCCCCTGAAGCTCTTAGCTTCTTGTAAAACCCACGTGAAACTCAACTAAATCTCTCAACTTCACAGCACAAGAAGTCTGGAAAAAGCCTAAATTTGTTTGGGGGGGAGGGAGACAAAGGACCAAAACCAGGCACACATTTTAAACATTGCTTGTATAATCTTAGAAAGTTGCTAAAATAAAGTGTTTTATGTTACCATGTGTTTCTTGAAAGACAGGAAGACTGAACCTTAAAGTGCTATCATTATTTAGTGAATTCAGTTTTACTGATTTGCCAGAAAAAAACATAAATTTTAAGAGGAACAGACCAAAAGTATGAGCCAAATATTCTGTGACAATCTGGACAGTTGAGAGCTATGGACTCAACTCCTTGAATCACAAGTGGTGGTATGGGTAGAGAATTCAGGCTCTTGTTTCTTGTACCTAAGATGTAAACAGAACACAAGCCAGCAGCAGCATCATATGTGAACAGAACACAACCCAAATCTGTGCCTGAAACACACTCTCTTTAAGAGCTGTACCTTGGGCAATTAACAACAAAACACACTTACCTCCCTCAATGGAAGTTTAAATTCCACACCTAAGTGCAAATTGAAGTCTAAGTTATTTTAGATGAAAGCGCTAAACCTTTGAATTTTATTGTTTTTTTATAATAAATAACATTTTATAGTTCTCTTTTCGTTATTTCACCTATCCAGTGGATTCTGTTGAACTTGTGTACTTAGAGCTGTTATTCATTTGTTGGACTCGAGTTCGTGTGAATTTTTCTTAGTCTTTTTTTTTAATTGTTGAAGCTGCCCCAGAGGTCCTATTGCCTATGTTGCTTAAAATGGTCTTGCAGCTGTAAAAGTGTGTGTGTGGGTGCTCCCTCCCCCTCACCCTATGGTTCCAGTGTTCTTGACAAAATTCTCCAGTTCTGTGTGTTCATTAAAGTGTTAAAGTAAGATATCCTTACATCTCATATTATTGTTCCTTAGCTATGCATAGTTTTAAAATGTAGCAATGGTATAAAATATGAAAGACTGCATCACAACAATTTAAGATGTTTTTTGGTGTGTCCCACCATAAGAATGATGTAGTTTCAGACCCTTCTATTCATTCTTTGTAACATTATATTAAAGTAAATGAATAGTTGTTCTACAATGTTTAAACAATATTTCATTATTCGTTTATATTCAGTGGTTTATTATTGTAAATTAAAGCCTCCTATGCTATTTATGTCACGTATACAGTTAGACTTTCAAGTGTATTGACAACATATTCATATCATGTCAAGCCCCTAATAATGAAGCTTTAAACATTATTTTTATATATATATATATATATATATATATATATATATATATATATGTATATATTTGTTTTACCAGTCATTGACAACTACTATCAAACTTCAAATGCTTGCTTTCAAATAGATTTACTTATAAATGTATTCAAAGATATTTCATAGAATGTGTAACATAACTGTTTCCCTTTTTCAGTGCCAGCTCATATGTCTAACTATAGTTGTAATGAAATTTGAGCTAATGCATATTTAAAAGATTCCTCCTTTTATTCAAATTGACCTTCTAAAGCTGCCTGTCAGTCAGAGTCTCTGAACATGAATAGCTCTGTTCTCTTGTTTAGGCGGGAATTCCAAAACTCTAGCTGTTTACCCAAGAAAGCTTCATGTGTTCTAATTGAAGCAGGGTTGCCACCTATCCATTTTTTTCCAGACTATCCAGAAACCAAAATGATTCTCTAGCAGTCCAGAAAACACTGTACAAACTCCGGTATTCTGTTTCAAAAAAGAAAACAGGCTATCAGAGTTTGTTAAATCGGTTGATTTACTATGCTTTTTTTTATAGAAAAGCATAGTAAATTGGCTGAAAGCAGGTATCAGGAACAGAAAAAAGAAGGTGTTCCCACCCGCTGATGTCTTAGTGACATCACAAAATGGGCAGGATGTGGGCGGGAGAATGGATGGGAATGGGCAGGGTTAGGGATGATGAGAGGGGTATAGACTTACTCCAGTTTTAACCACAACAAATGGTGGCAATCCTAAACTGAAGTAAAAAAAAAAAAAAAAAAAACCTCAAACTATGAAGAGAGAGACTTCATATCTAAGTACCACAAAAGTATCAAACATAGGGACAACCCATCAGTCACAAACATTTTTATATCTTTCATATTGAGCCTGTACATTTCGTCTATGTATAGAGACTATTTCAAGGCCATTTAATACTTCACAATCTCTCCACTGTTAAACAATATCAATGCACACATCCATAGCAACTGCAATCATCCCCCTATTAAATAGAACAATAACATATTATCTACATCTATGCATTAGGAAGACAGGCAGCTTTTACATTTTACTATTAGTTTTAGTAAAACAGTGTAAGAAACTTCTCTGTGTGGAAGATTTTCAGTCCATGTATCTCTAGTTAATCACTGTATATTAATCAAATCAGACTATAGTAGTAGAAGTAGCGAACTTAAACTCATCTTAAGTAAAAAAAAAAAAAATAAAAAATATGTAATTGCACAGAATTACTAAGCATTTGAAAGTAATTCAAGCAATGCAAGCAGTCTGTTATTTATGACTGGAAATAGACTGCCTGCCTTGCTTGGATTACTTTTGAATACTTAGTCATTCTGTACAATTATATATTTTTTATTATTTTTTTTTACTTAAGATGAGTTTAAGATCGCTACTTCTACTACTGTTGTCTGATCTGATTAATATACAGTGAGTAACTAGAGATATATGGACTGAAAATCTTCCACACAAAGAAGTTTCTTACACTGTTTTGTTTTTGGACCCACTACACCTGTTTAGTGGGTTGTTTTAAGACTTCGAGGATACCACAGAGATTACTTGTTTTTTGGATGGTACTATTAGTTTTAGTGAAACAGCTTTTCTAATGTTACTGTAGTTAATGATTACATTGAATTACTTCCACATTTAGGTGAAGATATTTATCTGTCATTTCTTTTAGTATGTCATTTAAGTAGCAGTTTTAATTTAACACTGTTAATCCTCCAGATTCACTAATCTTCCGTGCAGGACTAATCTAGTCCTGCACAGAAGTGGCAGTTTAAGAGGAGAACGGTGGCGCGCCATGCATATTAATGAAGGCATGCCACCTGATCTCCTAATCCTACATGGAGCATGGACGAGTACAGGGTGCGTGTCTGAGAGCAGAGCTCTCAGAATAAACATGTCCCTGCAAAGTAGAACAGCAAAAACTGTAAATAAATGAGCGAGACCGCTCATAGGTGTCCACATATCCCCACCAACAGTGCCCCATTTGTACAAGAGAAACAAGACATAAAAATAAAAAGAAGTAACCCCTGTATTTATTTCTAAAACTCCGAATAAAGCTAACCATAGGTGCGTGGGTGTGCTCATCGCTTAGCTACTGTTAAAGTAGCTTAAAAGGCTGAAGAGGATAACAAGGAAGATATATGCAAATGAAACAGCACAGCAATAGTGTAGTGGTCAGAGCATCTGCCTAATGAGCAGGCATTCCCAGTTCGAGTCCCACTGCAGCACATACCATTTCCATGTTAAATCTGTATACGAACATATAATATTTACATTCTATTGTTGTATAACCTACTAAATAACATTTAAATGTGAACTGGAGTACTGCATTAAATGCACATCTGAAGAGTCAGTACCATAATGAATAAGTCAGCAGTAAGCAGGCGTAAGCACAGATAAGCAGTAGTAAGCATATGTTAGCATTAGTGAGCGTGTGCAAGTGCAAGTAGGTGGGGTGAAGCACCGCTTACACAGATTAAGCAAAGGAGAAGCTAACTATGTGTAAGACACTGTGACTGGAAGTCAGCAGTGCTTACCTCTGCGCAAACTCAGTTACAACCGCTTGAAAGTGCCTTAAGCACCCCATATCCATTGGCCGGTGTTCTGCCCAGCAACAAAACAAACAGCCTCTGCAAGGGTGGAACCCAGGACCATGCACACCATACACAAAATGATTTACCACTAAGCCATGCCAGATATGCAGAAATTGTATGTTGTCAGAAACATAACCCCAGCCCAGTCATGCAACAGTACAGAGAATGTATACCTACAGCTAGATGGGCGTGTCTG
>NC_056739.1:1501517478-1501526350 GCF_019279795.1 Protopterus annectens
TGTAACATGTAGCATCAATCCCCCCAGCTAGCCAGGTGAAACATACAAACGCACAGTAAAAGTAAACAAACCACTGCTTCCCAGACTACAGGCAGGATACTACCAGTGGGAGAGACCCGCCAAGTCTAATCTTGAAACAAAGAAAAGAATGTCCCTTGCGGGACAAGCCAAAAAATTTATGGCTATTCCGGCTTCCAGCCATTACACGTATAACCTATGGCAGGGCATGCATGTTCCCGGACTACAAGGTTGGGGAAGCCTGATGACCCATGGGGCGAGACAACATATGTGATGGGTCCCGAGAAGTGGAGAGTGGGCAGTGTGTAGTGGTGTGTTTAGACCCAACCTGCACCCGGAGTAAGGAAGACTACTGAAGAGGAAGTGCAGTCTGGGAACTATGGGTATGACATTATGGACCTAGCTGTGCAGGTGTTGGCTGTAGCTGTTCTATGTGGACCGCCCCAGAGATGTAAGCAATAGTGTGCATTGGGCAGAGCCGACACCTAACGAGCAGCCACGCCCGGGACAAGTCCCACTGCAGCAAAGTCTAGTTTACATGGCAAAGGATGGTATAACCAGATGTGTTGCTGCAAACCCACTAAATGACACCAAAGAACACATGGTCGCAACACCCCACTGTAGGCATGTAAGCCAAACTAATTGGCATCACAAGATATGATTGCTGTCCAGACCTCTCAACTGTCCCTGATCTTCAGGGACGTCCCTGATATAGACTCCGATTATAGGTCTGTCCCTCTTAATACCTGTTAAAACTGGTGACTGCTGAAAAAAGGTGGTGAGTTGCCCTTAATAAATAATGATAGTAATCCAGAGTTATAGACGTTTTACATCAGAATATCTATATTACTCCACATTCTATTAATCTGCAAATGTTTCAAGCTAATAGTACAAATATTTAAAATTTGTCCCTGATTGTCCCTGATTATTTGAGGATTTGTCCCCAAGTCTGTTGAGATTTTTCCCTGATCGGTTGAGATCTATGTTGCTGTCCCCACTTCCACCCAGGGGTGTGATTGTCCAGATCTAGCCCCAAATGCAGGGTATATACACAGCTGTCACTGTAGAAGAAATGGCCAGCTGTGGACCTTCCTGTCAGCCGTCCTGCACATCCCTGGACATGTCCCCACTATCAGCCCCACTGTGTGGCCAATAACACCACTTACCTATTGACCCCTATTGCATTCGTAGTAATGTTCACAGTCACAGGTAGGTGACACCCTCCACACAACTATATTGGCAGAATCTGGAACCCCCAACCCAGGTGTATTACCGCAGCTGTCCCAAACTACACATGTAAATAACACATGAAGGGAAAACCCAAGCACACTTGGATCACCACCTTGCAAAGTCTGCCACCCCCCAACACACCAGCCCCTTACACCAACTACTGACACTGACACCTCCTGTCCTGCCTCGCATACATATCCCAACACCCTGCAAACCTGCACTACCGCTCCCCCACCAATCAGTCGAATGGCCTACTATACAATTAAAATGTCCCCCCCTCCACCTACCCGCCTACACCTCCACTATTCACATCTACTCTACAACACAGATATGGCATAACTAAACCTAACCCGAATACCTGAGTGTAGCCTAACCAGAAATGCTAAACTGGAATTCCACTTAACCTTACACTGACCTTCGTGAACAGTCATACTTGACATATGTACACCTGATGTAAGCATCTATAATAATGACATGTACATGAAGTAGCATGGGGGTATGCAGCAGCAAGTGGGAGTACGCCTGTGTGGGCAGCAGTAAGCAATGTCCACACTGGTAAGCAATGTGGAGGCCAACCCAGTGTAAGATACCATAACCGGAGGTCAGCAAGTCCGAGCCTAGCACACACCAGCGCATACCCGCCTACACTTCCCCCGCAGTGCCTTAGGCATGCTGTAGCCCACAGCCCTTGTGGTCAGTAACAACATAATCAGCACTCCCAGGTCGCCCCCCTGCACACTATAGTCCAAGTGAGTTACCACAAAGGCATGGCAGATATACAATCAGCTACTATCACAAACATATCATCCAGCACAGTCAGTCAGCAGTATAGAAAGTGTATGTAAGTATGTACATTAATACCAGCAAATGTGCACAGTGCTCAGTCACAGTATTTCGAGCAGTCTATGAGTACCAATGAACAGGGCCTGTCCATGCATACTGTGCGAACAGTAGTCTCGTATAATACTGAAGAGAGAAATGGAAAACGGGCCACAGTGTGGGGGATGAGGCTGGTCAGGTGTGTGAGCAAACCACTGCATCTGAAAACCCTGGCAGGATGCTTCCAGTGGGAGAAACAGTGTAGACCAGCAAAGTGTACTCGTGACACAACAACAGGTCCATCCCTGCCAGGACGCAGCAGACGTTATGGGTCACAATAATGTTCCTACCAGTATCGGAGGTGGATGAAGGGAAGGCACGAACGTACATGGACTAAACTGATGAAGAGCTTGCAGAAGATTGCATCGAGACAGTAATATGGAGGAATACTGAGATGTGCAGAGAGGGAAATGTGTGGAGGTATGGTATGGCAGGGCTAGCAACTGCTGAATGGATGGATGCTGAGTACGTGGAGCTCGGGGGCCAGGGGAAAGGGTGCATGGGTATGACATTAAGGTAGGAATATGCAACTTACGCAGAGCTGCAATAGTGTAGTGGGCAGAGCATCCACCTATCGCGCACACATTCTCGGTTCAGGTCCCACTGCAGCACATTCTATTTCCCATGTGAAATCGGTATAACATAATCGTTTTGCTGTATAACCTACTAAATGACATTTACTCTTGAACAAGAGTATGGAATTACACATAGCCCACTCACTATCCATAGGACATGAGACGACGCACAGATATGTATACACAGACAACTTGTAATGGTGTATTTTCCAATAATGTATGCCATTACAGACAGCACATAGATCTGCACTTATGTAATCAGTGAGGAATGCAAGACCCACACAGAAAAGTAGATGCAGACAGTGCGGATATATAACATATTATGCTGTCCAGGACAAGCCTGTCAATTTGTACAACTTTGGCCAAAGGATTTACCATCAAGATAGGTAACAATAAACAATAACAGATGTAGTTCAGCAGCCGCCAGTTACACCCCGTAGGCAAGGCCTAGGGGGACATTTATTACCTGTGATAATGTCTATGTATCTGTCACATGTATGGACCCTGACCAACAAATGTCATGGGCATCCACGATATGGCTGGGATGATAGCAGGAATGCCATCAGTATATTATGATAGGCCAATACCGAACAATCCCTAACCGTATCACAGCAGGACAAAGCCAGCCATATATGTGGAGGACGGAGGCAGGAACACAGGGCCATACCAGTAATATTGCTGTTACACACCCTGCACATTAGCTTTCTCATATTCTTATGTAGGTCCCTTCAGGATACAACCACAGCAGCAGCTCATAGCCGGTGAGTATGGTTCATGTTCATGTATGAAGATTAACTGGGCATGTAATAGCTATAGGCTATCCCCCATGTACACGTTCACGTTTTGTTGCTGAGAAATGCACTGCATCACAGTAGGGACCATGCTGGGGTATCGGAAGGGTACAACAGACACATGCAAGATAATTAACATCCTGTCAATGTGCAATGTGTCCACAGGAATGTGACATGTAGCAGGACACACAGCCTACAGTAGGGACATGTATGACTCAACACTACCATGGCTGCAGCTACACACAAGCAGGTTAAGTAAACATTGTAGACGTGACCCTGACCCCACAGCACTCATCACAGCAGTGAGTGAACTCCAAGGGATGTGCACATGACTAGACCTTGCAACCATGCAGAGGTCTGGGACATGTGTAGGGCACCGCTCACAGCCATGGTAAGGTCTGCTGGTTGTCAGTGTAATAGTCATGTACTGGTCATGCATGCACTGCTGATGTTGTTATCTGTAATGCAGACATCAGGCATCCACAGCTGATAGCTTTTCACATACCATACCAGGTATGTGTTGCTACAACACACAGGGGCTGTGAGCAGTGGAGCTGACATGACCGACACAGTACTACAGATGCAGCAATGGTTTCTACACCTGTGAGGTATGGTGCACAGTACTAGGCAGGGTGCGGAATAGGCCACAGTAACACTTTGTACATGGGTGTAGTGTTAACACAGGGAGGGGCCATCACCTAACAACAAAGCCCATGCCTCACACACATGTATACTGCCGCTAGCATGATGTCACTATAGTTGCACTGTATGCTGTTGAGCTCTATGTGTAATGCATGTTGTCACAAGGCTAATGGGAGGACTGTGTGTAAAATGTGCAACTCCACATGTAGGAGTGTGGGGTGCGTGTGTGACTCGGTTGTGTTCATAGGTGTAATCTAGTGGAGTGTGGATGATGCATGTCAGATATGTGTGTGTGTGTGTGTGTGTGTGTGTGTGTGTGTGTGTGTGTGTGTGTGTGTGTGTTTGTCTCCATGTATGCACAGGCGATAGTGGGATTGACCATATGGTGGTACTTCCCCTTGGGATTGTGCTGTACATGGAGTGAGACATGGGGCACCAGGACAACCTGTCAGGTATGTGAACATAGGACAGCTGATAGCATAACAAGGGCTGTAGCATGGAGCATGCATTGGGAGGTGCAGGACATACCAGGTACACACATCATATTGCCAGCAGCAGATAGGTAACTGGCTACCCACATATGCAGCACTACAAATGCAATGGGGAATTACCACAGCACATCAGTGAGTGTATCCAGGTAGTACTGTCATCCGCATGATGGGTCGCTTGTGCAGCAGATATGGCATGGAATGAGCAAGTCTGTAGTATGAGGCTCTGGTGAATGTAGCAGCCCCAACCATATAGGGGCCTCATACACCATTACTGCCCATACACAGGGTGACAGCTGTGAGGTCATGTACAACCTACTCCACCCAGGTCAAGAGGTGATTGAGTAACAGGTCAGGTGTGGTAACCACATGTGTAGGCATGGGGAGGGATGATATGTTAATGGGCTGTAGTGATGCATGTGTGTTAGCAAGTGCCATGCTGGAAGGGGAACATATGTAACTGACTGTGGGACTGTCTGCAAACACAGGGAAGGTGAGGTTGTAAGGTGGCTGTCAGTGTGAGTGTGTGTGAGTGTCTATACTGTTATGCACTGCTGTATAGCTCTTAATGTGTGTATTTGTTTCCCCCAGAGGTGGCGAGATGGGTCAGGGTCCCTCCTGCTCACATACTGAGGTAGCTGTCCCTACAGACACCGATGATGATGAAGGTACAGGTGAGGCACAGGTGGGGTTGTCAGAGGCCGACACTGCGTCAACATGTGTCATCACCCTCCTAGCCACCCCAAGCCCGCACACAGTTACAGTGCCCCTACAAACCCCTTCACATGTGGCCATTGCAGAGGGACAGTTGACGCTTGTTGGCAATGGCCAGGAAAGTGTGGTGTCCATGCCAACTGTGTCAGGTCACAGTCAGCATAGCCAGATGTCCAGAAGGCCACCACATCGGTAGATGTACCGTGGTGCTTGTGGGAGGACCACAGGTCATCCTGCCCCTGGCAGAGACACCACAACTGGTACCACCAAGAGCATGTTTCAGGCTGTAATGAAGGAACAATATGGAAATGCACTCCAGAGAGGTCCTGAGCCTGCAGAGGTCTGCTTTCGCAGCTGTAAGTGGCAACCTCCATGAACTCGCTGCTGCCTTCTGTGAATATACTGAGGTCATGGATAGATGGTGGGGTGGGATGGTTGGCCTCCTCGGCCATGGTATGTCTGTGCTAGAATGTGTGGTGGGAGTGGTGTGATGTCTGCGTGGACATAGACCAGAGACACCAGCAGCTGGCAGTCAACATGGACATGCCAGGACACACAGCCACTCCTGTAGTGGCAGTACCAGCCCCAGCATACCACAGGGGCTGCTGTCCACACCACACCACAGCAGGCCATGTGCACTTGGCCCTGGCCAGACCCAGATGGGACACAGCTCCAGTGGACATATGTCATCATATGGGGAGAGTAGCACCTCAAGGTCTGTACCTGCATGTGCCCATGGAACCCCTGGCAGGCACAGTTGGTGTGTCCATGGCCAGAGGCACTGAATTGCACACCGTGCTAGGTATGGTCTGCAGCTGTCCAATATTACCCATGTGGGGCAGTCATATGGCGGAACTGTGTGCATGCATACCCACACACTATGCAACCACACCTAGGGCATCCCCATACCGGCACACATCACCATACCCCAATCAAGGAACCACACCCCTCACCCACACACATGGTGACACATGTTTGGACCACCCTCGGCCACTGGCACACCTGCAACACACCTTGTGCATATGATGTTACCTGTGTCACATCCCTGTCATCCATAACATTGATGCAGGGACAGGCTAACATGGTTCTGATGCACACTGTGACTGTAATGGAGTGCCGCAATGTACTGCAGCATAGAATGTAGTCAGGGGTAATGTGTACTGCATACATGTCAGGTAGTGTAGCCATGCAGCTAGGATGACATTCACACACCCTGTGCATATGATGATACTTGTGCCACATCCCTGCCATCCCTAACATCGATGCAGGGACAGGCTAACATGGTTCTGATGCACACGGTGACTGTAATCGGGTGCTGCAATGTACCACAGTGTATAATGTACTCAGGGGTAATGTGTACTGCATACATGTCAAGTAGTGTAGCCATGCAGCTAGGATGACAGTCACACACCATGTGCATATGATGATACCTGAGCCACATCCCAGTCATCCCTAACATTGATGCAGGGACAGGTAACATGGTTCTGATGCACACAGTGACTGTGATAGAATGTTGCAGTGTACTGCAGTGTAGAATGTAGTCAGGAGTAATGTGTACTGCATACATGTCAGGTAGTGTAGCCATGCAGCTAGGATGCATCCCAGCTATTGGTAACACCAATTGATATCCCCATACTGTCATCCATTTGTGCTGTTGGCATACATCTGTCAGCAGGAGGATGGTCCACAATCATATTCCACAGGGGTATGTCAGTGTGGTGACTCCATGGCCGTAACATATGTGGTGTACAGTTGCACACATGCCACAGTTATGTATAACAGCTATTGGCTGTGCAAACATGATTAGTCACCTGCTGGTACAGTTATGATCTGCACCCTTATGTCAACCCATCCACATACACACACATCCTGACTTGGCGACACTGTGTCTAGACCACAACCTGGGTATGTAGTGCTACTGAACTGTGTGGCTGTCATTGCACACATGACACTATCTGTAGGGTGAGGTGTGTACCAGGTCACGTGCTACATGCAGACCATCCACAGACATGTACAATATGGTACTGGGGGATGTAATGTTTGTATATGGTGAATACATAGTGTGTTATACCATCATATACACATTGATCGACACATAACGGGTAGACACACATCTTAGAGACCTGGTTGTATAGTTGATAACTAACTAGTCCACGTGTCCAATGTGTTACAGGTAAGTTGCACACAGCACATGTGTAACTGGGTCATATCCTTTCTGTTACCTGTATGGGTGATGGTGACATTGGCCACCTGAGAGTGGTATGTGGGCCATATACCAGGTGTACCATGGTGTAAAGACAGTGTACACAGCCCCCACTTACCCCACTGGGTATTGTACACACTGGAACCCATCTATATACTCTGACATACCCACTATCACACAGTGGCCACGACGCAAACACAACCCATTGCATATCACAACAGTGGTACCACAGGGATATGCATGTGATGCACACGCCACAGGTATAGTAGGGTGTTGCATTGCATTGCCACACCTATGGGTGACAACAATATCCATACTACTGTGTGGCAATGTGCATTGTAATAGGAGTATGTGGACTCAGACCGGTGTACCCGACAGATATGCACACATGCACATATACACACACTTGTCAGACCTCAATGGGATTTCCATGCCTACCGACCCATTGGTGCAACACTGTTGTGCTGGTACTGCAAGGCACATGTAGCTATTAGGGAGTGGAGTGTAACAGGCTATATGTTACGTTAATGGGGTTGAGAGGCATCACACACTATATGCGTCGTATGAATACGCATTCCCCCCAGCCAAACATGTCCACCCTGCGATACACTACCAAGTGTTGGCAATTCCATAACCAGGGCCATTGGCAACATGGGCACATGATGTTACATGTACTACATCCCACCTGTATGATGTCAGGCTGTTATTGGTAACATATCATGCAGTACATTCTGGCTCCCAAGGGGAATGTATTATGTGGATGCCATCAACATTACCAGGCTTCAGATACACAGACACAGATATGCAGATACAGGTATACATATACATGATTTTATATATACATATATATATATATATATATATATATATATATATATATATATATATATACATATACATGTGATTACACATACACACGCAGTTATATGTACAAAACGAAACATAAACGGTAGGTGCACACAATATGGAACAGCCACTATGCCTACAGTTGACTCCTGAATGACTGGACACTGTATGTGCCACCCATACAAATGACAGTCATTTCCTGTAACATACACCCACGGAGAGGTCATAGGCAAAACAACACCCACAGGTTTGCTGACATGGTAACCTGTCATCGTGTACTATTACAGTTCTACATGCCATGCCATATAAAGTAAACGAAAAAACGAGCAGACAACGGATTCTTCAACACTTTATTCTTGTAAGCGCTTTCACTGACACCAGTGTATCAGCTACTTCAGACTAAATAAAACAACTTGCTCCCAGTCTCCCAATTTAAAACTTCTTCAAAAAGTTCAAAGCCAATGAACTGATAGCCACAAAAATTAT